>NW_010364361.1:626312-748276 GCF_000414095.1 Morus notabilis | reverse complement strand
ACGCTTCGTTTCCCTCAAGATCAGCTATAGAACCCGAAGATGAAGTCCATAATTAGGGCGACGACCCTATGAGGCGTCGACGGTTGATTTCGCCTGGGTCGACACAACAAGATCCCTCGACTGCAGAAGAGATCATTGGAAGGGGTGAGAAAGGTTAAACAACCACTGACGACGAGGGGAACGTCCCTTTTCGACATGATAGGTTACATGCAAAGATAAGGGAAGTCTGACAGCATTAATTGCAATTTCACAAACCGCCCCCCCAGGGGACAGAAAAGCATTACGGAGAGTTACAGAGCCGTAATAGAATACTAATTGGTTGAGTGAACAATACTAATTAGTGGGCTATGTCTGGGCCTAGAGGGGGAGAGCACTTGAGTGTTCCTACCTACGAAGGAAACCCACCCAGTGAAGGAAGCCTGAGTATAAAAGAAGAAGGACCCCAATAGAAAAGGGGTCCGAAAAAAAACTTCAAAAGGAGAAAGAAAGAAAGAGAGAGAAAGAGAGATGAATATTGTAAACTCAGATTTCCACAAAAAGAAATACAGTATATACAGTGGATGTAGCTCTTATTTCATAGAGTGAACCACTATAAAATTCTTCTTGTTCATTTACATACAGTTGATTCAAACACAAAAATACTTAAATATAAACATGAATCCACACTTTCATTAAACCCATGAGCCGGTAATCCAAAGGGGAACCCCAAGGTATTCCGGCGGGTTTATTGTTGACGAAATCCAACCGTCAACAGACGTTTGGTTCATGGATTAGAATCATGAGATTAAAATTATTTTTTATTTACGTGTATTTTTTGTGAGAAAAAACACTGTAGTGAATTATGAATCATGATTCAAATCATGGTATGAAATGGTGAAGAGAGAAAGAAAAAAAAACGAAGGGAAGTCACTATTTAGTGGGTTTCGATAAAACATAAAAATACAGTGAGAAAAGAAAGTAAAATAACTATTTAAATTTCGTTCACTTCGCGGATTTGAATTTTCAATTTGAGTTGAGATGTGATATTTTCTGAGAGTTTTTCACTGTAATAAAAAAAATAAATGTGACATTTTTTTAAAATTTTTTGTTATAAACATTTCAACTACATTAATATTAACGTGTCAAAAGAAAGGAGAAAAAAGATATGTTTTAAAAGTTATTTCTCTGGATCTGGAATACAACTCCATATTACAATTTACCACATAAAAAATAAATAAAAAGGAAATAAAAATAAATAAAAGGAAATAAAAATAGAGTTTAATGTACTATCATTATCTAGATCATAAAATGAAATTTTACTGGTTAGGATTTGTTTCATATGGGTGGGGAAAGGAAAAAGTACCATACCCCACCATAGAGTTTCCCAAACAACTTTCTTTTAGGAGATAGATAAATAATGAAGAGTTATTGTAAATTTTACGCGTTTGTGAGTTGAAAGATCGATTGAAAGTTTATGAAAAAAGAGATTATCTATACGTCAGTTTTTGTGAATTAAGTTTTTTAATTGTTAAATTTACGTATTTTTTAATTTTTATGTGATTTTATATATATTTAACAGTTAAAAAATTTTATTTATGAGTATGCTAACATAAAAAAAAGTTTTAGTTTTCAATTTATAAATAGAGTGCCGTTTTGTGTAGAGCACACGTGCATTGCACGTGCCAATTTCACTATGTATATACTCAAAACTGTGAAAATTAAAATGTTAAATTCTCGTTTTATATATATCTTGATTTTTCACAACAACAAAAAAAAAAAGATTAGAAAAAAAACGTGAATTATATCTTTATTTATATGTATATACTCAAACTGTGAAAAATAAAATGTTAAATTGTCGTTTTATATTTATATATCTTGATTTTTCACCAAAAAAAAAGATTAGGAAAAAAAGCGTGCATGTTAAAACGTAAATTCATAATAAAAGAGAAAAAATTAACTATTTCATACATCTCATGTGTACTAGGAAGGCTCGAAACCTTTACCAGAAAGCCAGAAACTTCCGTGCTTCTTTATATATCTTTTTTCGTTTTACTGAGTTTTTATGTTGCATAGGAATTATGGTTTAAATATAGTAATTTCACTTCTACATACATACTAAGGTTTTTGAGCAAAATAATAATAGTAATGGGAGTGATTATGGTACTATATACTTCATTTTCGTATCGATAGTGACTCGATTGAAAATGAATCGTCCCAGATTGTATTCCATAGAAACAAAAATAGAAACTAGCACATTGGATGGTGATGACGGTGGATTTCAGTCAACAATGGATTAACACTCCGGAACACTCGCAATAATCTCTCACGTATTGATTAAGGATTAATGATGCAGTATAAGATAAAGAGACAAATTTATAGTGGTTCAGCCAAAATTCTTTGTCTAATCCACTTGTGCATGCACTAATATGTTGTATATTACAAGCTTTCTAGAGTAGAGTATTCGTGTGTCTAAAAAACTTAATGAATTCTTATGGCTCTATTTATAGGCCTTGTACATATGAGAAACCCCTCTACATTTTTCGAGGAGACCATCATCAATCCCTTAATTCTAAAATTTGGCAGTCAGATTTCCATGATTACTGCTTCCTAGTCAGGTTATCCACCCTTACCGACTACCTGATTTCCTGACCTCAATAGTAGCGGTAGGTGGTACAGTGTATCTTTCTCTGGGCTGACAGCGGATTGGACTGGGCTGCTACCTCGACGTCCGAGCGGGGCTCTCGACGTGCGTTATCCCTATGCGAACTCTCAACATTTAAAGGGCACCTTAGGCACGTCCGTCCCCTCGACGTCAGCGGCCGATTCTCAACGAGGAGACCTCAGCGCTTGTCGCCTAAGGGAACGGTCGAATCCTCGACCGTGGTGCAACAATTACCCATAGGCTGGGACATCACATTGTGATGTTCCAGGCTATACAACGTCGAGAATTCCACATGGCAGGTTCCCTCCTGCAGACTACGGCGGCTACTCATAGGTACAGCGCCATCATTACAGCGAGTTCCTCAGGCAGTGGAGCAATCTCATCGATCATGTCAACGGTCACGTCCCCCGTACCCTAGCGACATGTGGCAGTCGAGGGGGAAGTTGCAGCCGTCCGATCAGATTCATTTCTCCCGCTCTTATCCCAGCCGTTGGATCACGTCTTTTCAGATTCACCGTTGGATGAGGTCGGTTTGAATTCGACGGTCGAGATCTGGCATTGTTTGGACTTCCCTGAGCCTCCTGGGTTCCCCTTGGGGCGTATATATATACCCATTGACACAGTTCTACGGTTGTTCATTCTTCAGAACACCGTTACTCTACCGGACTTTCTCCAGGAACCACCACCTCCAACTTCAACCTCCGTACGCACCACCTATTCGTGATTCTTCCTCTCAATCTCAGGGCCTTTTCACCACGTTTTGAGAACTAGTGAGTCTTTTACCTCTCTTTCATCTCTTAATGCGATTTTGAACTCGGTTATGCAAAAACTAACATTCTAAAGGGTTATATAACCATAAAATGAACTTACTTGAACAATGCTATGCTTATCTGGGTTGAATCTTGTCATGGTAGCACCCACTTGGGCTTTGTCGACCACGTCGAGGTTCTCAAACTCACTTTTGGGTTCCTGGGAACCCTTGTGAGTTTTTCCCCATTCATGGGTTCGAAGCCTACTTCTGGGTTGTGTGAACCTAGTGGTAAAGCTCCCGGCTCTAAGATCATCTGTCCCAAGCATTCTCTTTTCAGATTTCATTTTTGGCCTCTCAACCACTAGGTACTTACCTCGACCCATTCTGTGCTTATTTTCAGATCATGCCACCCAAACATGTTAGAGGTCGAGAGGTCTCAACTTCCAGGGTTAGGGAAGACCCTGAGCAGGCTGCAACGTCGAACATATCCTCAGGTGACACTGCAGACTCCCTCATCCACCAGGTGGAGGAGTACTCCGAAGGGTCAGTCTCGACCTGTCGGTCGGACGAGTTAATTCTCCTCGACAACGAGGACGATAGCCTAAGGGTCGGCCCTGATGGGGGGCGTATTTATGGGGTGGCGTCGACCAGTGGCGTTACAGGGATGGCTACAGATGTCAACCCGTCGAAGATCAAGCCCCTGGTGACCATGAGGGCGTTCACCGATGCGGGGATTGATGCTAACAACTTCTACCTGATCATCCCAACCCCCAACGATAGGGCCCACAACCCCTCCGCCAAACATATGGCTGTGTATGCGCGTTCCCTCAGTTTTGGGCAGACCCTGCCCTTTCATCCTTTTGTGAAGGCCCTTTGCGGCCTTCACCGGATTTCTCTTGCCCAGCTGTCACCGAACTGCTGGGTAACAATAAACTCCATGATCATTTTGTGGAGAAAATTTTTGAACCTCGACATAACCGTCGAGGAATTTTTGTATTGCTACGCCCTTAGGGCTTCCCCCAGTCAGAGGGGGTTTTTCTATTTAGGAGCTCACTCCAAATCCAAACCTCCAGCCCCGCCTGTCGTGGTCGAGAAGACATCTAGTTGCTACGGGTGGAAGCCTTAGTTCTTTTTCCTGGGTGGCAACTTTAATTCTCACCCGCTCGATGGTGAGCGTCCCCTGGGGACACATACAGTATTCAACAAATACTGTAGGTCTCCTTTCTGTTGAGCTTTCGTGACATCCCTCCATTTGTCGACTATCTCATATGCTTTGCTCTTTTCTGTAGGTGAAGTCTGCAATCGACCGAAGCTTTCTTCAGCTGCCCTAGGATGGGTCAAGCATATTTTGTCCCTTTCTGAGTCCAGCTGAAATTTTACCGTTCTCAATACCCCCGAGTTCTCGTCGACGCTACGGTTTGGTGGTTACTCTTGACCCTCCGCGCCAGCCGGTTGTACCCCCTGCAGATCTCCTTAGTGGTACTTCCCTTCATATCTTAGCTTGGACCTAACTCTTGGATCTGACGTTTCTCTCCTTTCTTTTCTTTTGTAGCCGTGCCATCCACCATGAAGTACCTTGTCCCTCCGAAGCTAAAGAAGAGAGGCGGAGGGGCCTCCTCTAAGTCATCAAGCCAAGTAGAGGCCCAGGTCACCCCAACCCCGAGCGCGGAGGTTCCCGTATGGGGGAAATTCACCGTTTCCCCTGATCCCAAGAGGCGGAGGACGGAGGAACCATAAGGCCCCTCATCAGTCGAGGGGTCCTCTCGGGCGCCTGAACAAAGGGAAGGGCGCTACGAATCTGGAGGTCCCTCCCGCGCCTCAGGAGCCACTTTCACTGCCGGGGTCGAAGATTAATGACCCCTAATTCCTTGTTCGGATGTGGTCGACCATGACCTGAACCGAGCTATGCGCCTCCCCTCTTGCTTCAGCCTTCCCATCCAGGCCATTTACTCGCACTTTCATCCCGACTCCTGGGACAAGTTCAGAGGGATGGACCTTTTGGAGCCCCATCGCATAGCGGTGATCCGCAAATCTTAGTAAGTTTTACTCACTTCTCGACCTTGGTTCTCACATAGTTGATTTATGTGCCTTATCCATGCTATTTCTTTTTCATTTTTCAAGCTCTCGAGGCTATGCTCATGAACTATGTGGAGCTCGACGTTTTATTAAAGCAGGGCGTCCCGTCGAGGGCTACAGAGGACCAGATCTTCGAGCTGCAGGTCATTCAGGACGAGCTCTCCTAAGAATTAGAGACCGAGAAAGCCAAGGTCAAGTCTTTAGAGGATGCAGTCGACAAGGCCAAGCGCGATAGCTTCAAGGAGGGCTTTAATGAGGGCTGCTCTAAGGAAGTCGAGGCATTCCTTGCTTCGCCTCTCTTTCAGTAGAAAAGGAAGGGGGCGGTTGATGAGTTCCTGGCATCCGAGGAGTTTCGCCGCTCGGCCAACGCTCGAATTGAGGCTTTCAAGTCATCCCAGGAGTTCAAGGACGCGGTTGAGGAGTGGGTGGAACAGTTCAAGTCCTCAGAAGCCTTTGAGGATCTCGTTTCCCAGAGGCTCGACGCCTATCAAGACTCTACTGAGTTCGAGGAGCTTCAGCTTAACTTGATGAAGTCTGCTGGGGAGTAGATTCTTGACTGCTTTCGACAGAAATGCCCGGAGGTTGACATGTCTTTCCTCGACGAATCTGACGACGAGGAGGTAGAGGTGGTCGAGGTGGCACCGGATGTGGAGGGTGCAGAGCCAGCGCCGAGGGATGGGGCAGCGCCGGGGGATGAGGCAGCATCGTGAAGACCCCTCTCTTTTTTTATGTGTGCAACGGCCATTAGGTTGAGACATTAAATTCTTGGTTCTGTAACGGCCATAAGGTCAAGACCTATTATTATTTACTTCTATATACATTTTTTATACATACAAATGCTTATTTTGCGTATAATAACATTCCCGACTACCTATTTTATCATGTCTCCAAAATACAAGGAATAGGATTCAGGGTCTCAGAATCCATACCGAGTAAATCAAAAGACACAAATTCATAAATAGGAGTTTGTTAAGAACTCAGGATTAAGATCATTTTATATATAACCATCGGTAGACTCAATTAGAATTTCTATGCTTAATAGAAATTATTAGAAATTCATATTGTGTATGTGTCCATGTTCCACATAATCTCATTATGCGAAATACACTTATTCAATATCTCACCATATTAACAGTGTGGATAGCACCGTTCCATTCTAAATGGGAATGACATGTATTAATAATGTTTTAATTTAAAGATTCTGAACTTTAATTAAATTCATTATGAACAATGTTTTTGATTATTATCCTCACACATTATCATCTTGTATATAACACTTATATATAATGTTTAAGGTTACATAAATAATCACGGAATTTTTATTTTGATATTCATAAAATATTCACAAATATATGCACATAAAATGATAAATAAACTATTTTATTAAATAAATATGAAATATCCTATTACATCTCATGCTTCTAGGACACCATTCCCAACAGTACCTTGTTGTTCTGGCTTGGTATGAGGCGAGCCTTAGCTGCGCGTCCGTGCGCTTCTCCTCTAAAAGGTCGAGTCTAAGCCCATTCGCTCGGCGTTCTTATCTTCCTCATACCGTATAACTCGGCTAGTGGGAATGGATATCTCGACTGGGAGGACCGCTTCCACCCCATAAGCCATTGAGAATGGTGTTTCCCCTGTGGTCGTCCTACTGGTCATCCTGTAGGCCATAGGACCTTTGGTAGCTCATCTGCCCACTTGCCCTTATAGTTATCGAGTCGACGCTTCAGCGTGACTTTGATAATCTTATTGACCACCTCGACCTGCCCGTTCGACTGGGGATATACAACCGAGGAGAAGTTCTTATGGATACCTAGCAATTTGTAGAACTGGTTAGTGTTATCATTGTTGAACTATTTTCCATTATCTGATACGAGAGAATGTGGTACACCAAACTGGCAGATTATGTTGTTCCATATAAAATTTGTGCATTTCTCCTCTGATATCATAGTCAATGGCTCGGCTTCAACCCACTTCGTGAAGTAGTCGACAGCTACAATGGCGTGCTTGTATCCCCCAGGGGTCTTGTGCAATGGGCCGATGAGATCAATCCCTCATTTTGCAAATGGCCAAGGGGAGACTATCGATGTTAAATCCTCTGAATGTTGTCGAGGGATCGGGGCGTACCTTTGGCAGCCTTCACATTTCTTTGCAGACTCGGCTGCTTCCTTCTTAAGGTTAGGCTAGTAGTACCCCTGCCTCAGCACCTTATAAGCTAGAGATTGTCCCCCTGCGTGGTTTCCACATATCCCGTCATGTACTTCTGAGGGCACCTTCTTCGCTTCCTCTTCATCAAGGCACCGGAGCAAGGGCGTCGAAAACCCTTTACGATAAAGAATATCGTCGTGCATGGCGAATCTCGACGCCTGGTACCTCAACCTTTTTGCCTGTTGTTTGTCCTCTGAGAGCTCACCGTCGAGCAAATACATGACGATTGGGTCCTTCTAGCATGGCTGGTGGCTCAGCGCCAGGACTTTAGGCTTTGCTTCGGTGGAGGGAGCTTTTAAAACTTCTACGGGTACTAGCATGAGCAGCTCGGCGTCCTTTGAGGTGGCCAGCCTAGCAAGGGCGTCGGCGTTGCTATTTTCTGCCCTTGGCACATGCTGTATGTCATAGGCTGAGAACTTTCCTAAGGCCTCTTTAACCTTCTTAAGGTAGGCTTCCATCGGGGGGGGGGGGGGGGGGGGGGGGCATCAACTACCTCCACTTCATATGGCAATCCTGTAAACTCGGCGACAAAGTCGGCTAAGGCTTGGCCCTTGATGGCTACCCGTGCCTTGTAGTCAATATCAAATTGGCTGAGCTCTATGGACCACTTAAGGAGTCTCCCAGAAGCGTCAGGATTTTGCAATACATGCCTGAGAGGATGGTTTGTCAAGACCTGAATACTGTGGGCCTGAAAATAGTGGCGTAGTTTCCTCAACGTAACCACTAACGCGAGGGCGAGCTTCTCCATCTGCGGATATCTCGTCTCGGCATCGAGGAGGCGCTTGCTGGTGTAATACACCGGCAGCTGCACCTTATTCTCTTCACGGACCAACACCGAGCTAACAGTGTGTTCAGAGACCGCCAGATACAGGCTCAGCACCTCTCCGTCTATAAGCTTGGACAGTAGGGGCAGCTTCCCAAGGTGTTCCTTTAATTGCTGGAACGCGTGTTCGCACTCCTCTGTCCATTGAAACGGCTTGCTCCCTCTCAGGGTGTCGAAGAACAATATGCACTTATCTGTAGATTTTGAAATGAACCTGTTGAGTGCGACAATGCAACCCGTTAGCTTCCAGAATTCTTTCGATTTTCGTGGTGATTTCATATCGAGAAGCGCATGCACCTTCTCTGGATTGGCCTCGATTCCTCGACTGCTCACCATTAAACCTAGGAACTTTCCCGATTTGAACCCAAATGCACACTTAAAGGGGTTCAGTTTCATCCCGTACTTCCGTAATACATCAAACATTCCCTTGAGGTCTTCCACGTGATCTTCAGACCTCCTGCTTTTCACCAGCATGTCGTCCACATATACCTCCATCGTTTTACCTATATGGTCCTCGAACATCTTATTAACTAGGCGCTGATATGTTGCTCCCGCATTTTTAAGGCCAAAGGGCATGACCTTGTAGCAATACAGGCCCCTGTTAGTGATGAACGATGTATGTTCCTCGTCACGGTGAAACATCGGTATTTGGTTGTAGCTAGAATAAGCATCCATAAAACTCAGGAGTTCGTGCCCTGCCGTGGCGTCGACCAACTGATCTATCCTTGGGAGTGGACAGTTGTCCTTCAGGCAGGCTTTGTTTAAGTCGCTGAAGTCAAAGCAGGTCTGCAACTTCCCATTGGACTTTAACACCAGTACAGGGTTTGAAACCCAATCGGGGTATAGGACTTCCCAGATGAAGTCGTTTCTTATTAGTTTTTCGACCTCCTCCCGTAGAGCTGTCGGCATTCATTGGTCGATGCTTTTGCCTCTTGGGGGGATACTTTTCATCTATGTTGAGCTTATGGCTCATTATGTCTGGGCTGATCCCCTCTATGTCTTCGTGGGTCCAAACAAACACGTCAAGGTTACCCTTGAGGAATGCTACCAGTTCTTCCCGATTATGCTACCAGTCGGTCGCCAATCGTCATTGGTAATTCTATCATCCCCTCGGGGACGACGCAATCCCCTGTGAAGCCGTATAGTGGTTGTGGGCTGTTCTGCAGTCTCGCCCGAGGGATCCCCATCTTGTCGAGGCAATCGGCGTACAAAATGTCCACCGAGCTGCCGTTGTCCACCAGGATACGGTAGACCGTATGGTTACCGATCATGGCCTCCACCACCAGAACGTCACTTTGGGGGAAATGCACCCCGTTTGCATCCGCTTCTGAAAACGTTATCTCAGCCTCTTCATACCTCATGGCCTTTAACTCCCTACCGGACACACTCATGACCCTTTGGTTTAATTTCTCCTTCGCTTTTCTCACGTATTCTTTCTGTGTGCGGTGAGAGGCGCCGCCAAAATACGGCCCTCCAAAGATCGTCTTTATCATGCCGACGGGTTCGGGGGTTGGTCTTGCCTTTGATCTTCCCGTCGGTCGTTGTTCCTCTGATTGTTGTTGCCCCGTCGGTCGGCTCGGTACTCACTGAGCCTCCATTCCCGGATCAACCTTTCGACCTCATCCCTTAGGTCGAAGCACTCGTTGGTTGTGTGCCAGCTCTCATCGTGAAACCTGCAATACTTATTTTGGTTTATCCGCGCTGGGTCGGACTTCAGTGGCAGTGGGCGACATAGTACCTGGAAGTGACTGATCTCGTGGTGGACGTCCTCGATCCCCATGGTTAAAGGGGTGTAGGCGTTATACTTCTGTGGCTTGGAGCGCTTGGTGACCCTCTGCCCTATCGAGGCGTTGCCACCCCTGTTGCTCGGGGCTGGGTTGTACCTTTGTTTAGTTTGCACCTGAGGATTACCTCGGCGCTTCTTGCCATTGTTTTGGTGGTTCAGTTGTCCCACCTCTTCTTTGGTGGGTACCACCACCTTACTTTTTAAGGCCTTTTTGGCCTCCTCTACGTTGATGAATCCCTGGGCCCTCGCCAGGAATTCTTGGTAGGTCTGGGGTGGTCTCCGGTTTAGGTCCGTGCTGTACGGGATGTCCTTCTTCATGCTCGATAGGGCCCCCATTAGGGCTACCTCGTCAGAGATCCCCTCGGTGGCGGCCATTTATTCCCCAAACCGGGCTATCCAATCTTTTAGGGACTCGTTTGGTCCTTGGTATACCCTTGACAGGTTTTGCTTCGGTGGGATGTACTTTTTGACACCTATTAACTGAGTCAGGAAGGCGTTCTTCAAGTCATCCCAGCTGGTTATGGAGTTCAGTTTTAGGGACCTAAACCACCTCCTGACAGAGTCAAAAAGATGATTTCTAAATGCACGGCACATGACCTCCTCGGGGTACCCGTGTAGGACCATGTTCCCCATGTGTACTTCCAGGTGGACTCTTTCCATCATATAATGGGATAGGTGGCGGCTTGTACTTGTTGGGCAATGGCACCTGGATGATGTTCTCTATGAAGGGGTGGTCATAAGACGTATACATCTTGGTGTCGACGTTCATGGCCTCGGCCACCTTTCCCACAACTTGCTCAAAGTTGTTCAGCTGGCTCCCTAGCTGCTTTTCCAGTCTAGCCATCTTTTCAGCCAGAGCCTTATTCTCGGCCGCGAGCTCCTCTTCCCTGGTCCGATGCACGTCTTGGTCGCATCGAGCGTTCAGCTGTACCCTCAGGTCTCCTCCGTGTGCGATCGAGGATTCTACTGGGACCGCGTCCCTTCGGTTCGCGTTCTCCTGCAGTCGAGGAGGTACCTCTCTGTCATTCGCCGCCTGGACCTCAGCCTTATCCAGGGCTCTCCTACTAGCTACTTGTTGCCTGCTCCCTACAGATATGTTTGACCTGGTTGGTCACCGACCCCCTCGGCGTCACTACGTTAGTCAACAATTGCTTGGTTCCCGACGGCGGCGTTCACCGGGTTCATCGGCGCATCCTCTAACGGAGGCATTGGATCCGGCCTTCATTCCCGTTCGGCGATGGCTGTGGCCATCCTTTCTACAGCCACAGGAAGGGTTTCAACCTGCCTTTGGAGCTAGTCAAGGCGGTCTGGGGGGTTTCCAGCGGTTTGTGGCTGCGCCCTTGCTGGTTCCTGGCCGCCGTTGGGCGGATTTGTTGTATTCCTTCCTCCGAGGGCCGAGTTCTACCCTTCTTGGCTTTTCTGGGTTGCCGTCACGCTGTGGGTCTTTCTCGGAGGAGCCATATTTACTACCTACTGCTGGATTCGATTTCATGGTTTGAGGCCCTCCTTCTAGCGCCAATTGTTGATGGTGGATTTCAGTCAACAAGGGATTAACACTCCGAGAACACTCGCAATAATCTCTCACGTGTTGATTAAGGATTAATGATGCAGTATAAGTAAAGAGACACAAATTTATAGTGGTTCGGCCAAAATTCTTTGCCTAATCTACTTATGCATGTACTAATATGTTGTAGATTACAAGCTTTTTGGAGTAGAGTATTCGTGTGTCTAAAAAACTTAATGAATTCTTATGGTTCTATTTATAGGCCTTGTACATATAAGAGACCCCTATGCATTTCTTGAGGAGACCATCATCAATCCCTTAATTCTGGGATTTGACAGTCGGATTTCCATTATTACTGCTTCCTAGTCAGGTTATCCACCCTTACCGACTACCTGATTTCGTGACCTCAACAGTAGCAGTAGGTGGTACAATGTATCTTTCTCTAAGCTGCTACCTCGACGTCCGAGCGGGGCTCTCAACATGCGTTATCCCTACGCAAATTCTCGACGTTTAAAGGGCATCCTAGGTACGTCTGTCCCTCGACGTTAGCGACTGATTCTCAATGGGGAGGCCTCGGCGCTTGTCGCCCAAAGGAACGGTCGAATCCTCGACCGTGGTGCAACAGACGGAACTTTTTTAATTTAATTAATTAATAACTACAAAAGCATGAAAAATACTTTAAAAAAAAAAAGCAACAACGACTCCTCCAGCAGCCATCATCGGTGGTACTGCACGCCGCCACCCACGTGGAGGCAGTCTCCACCACCCCTCCGCCTCCATGTCTCAGGACCATCGACGCGACGTAATTGCGAGCCCATTACTTCGATGGCGACGAGAAACCCAGCTCACCTGTGATGTCCCCACTCCGACGCGAACGATAATCCCCCCTCACGAACCCACCTCCCCCACAGACTACGATGCGAACTCCTTCTCCTCCGCCGAGCGTACTCCTCCGAGCCGTCTTCTGGGCATTTCAGAATCGCGGCAAGGCCGCGAAATCGCGAGGGCGCGACCCCGGGAGTGGATCTCCCCACCCACTCCTCCCAGAGATCAGAGCAGGTCGCACACAACTTGTGACCAATCGCGACCTCCTATGGCCGAATCGCAACGAAATCGTACGACACGACTTAGGAATGGGTCGCGACCACGGTCGCGATCTTGGCAACTCCCACCCACCCCTCCCGGAGATCCGGCGACGTTCTCACCGGAGGTGACAGAGGAGATTGATCTCTTCTTTTATTTTTATTTTTTATTTTTTGCGTTTAATGAGTTTGATTTGGTGCAAACAAGTGTATTGCTGATGTTATGAGACCATATAATCATGAGCTTCAATTCTTATCCGACGGATAAAAACGTTCCTTATAAATACGTAAAGTAACCTACGTTATGTTAGCATTCTCCTAATAATAAGGGAGATTCTCTTATAACTCTTGAATTTGTGTATATTTTAATTTTTATGTAATTTTATGCATATTGATAGATACAAAATTTAATTTACCGATGTGTTGTATCAAATTTTTTTTTAATAATAATAATAAATAAATAAATAAATAAACTAACTATTAGATAATACCATTTTGAACCATTAAATTACATAAAATCTAATTAAATTAAAAAATATTATAATTTCACAGAACTTGAAATTTTTAACGATTCAAATTTTTTGTCTAAACTCTTAACAATATCCCTTGAGATATATATTTTTTTACACAATGCTACAAAATTCTCACTTATCAAGCACGTATATCTCAACTGAATCTTATCCTCTCTCTTTTGATACCAATCCTTTGTCCAAAGAAGGTCAACTGTTTTCTTTGAAATTTACAATGCATAAAGACCGAAAAAAACAAAATAAAGAAATATACACACAAGCAAACAGTAGGCGGCGGCACCAGCTTGTCTAGCTTGAAGAAACCGCTTATTCTCTTTTTTACCGTCACAAGTCCACCGTTTTGATAAATGTCGTTTTTTTTTTTAAGATAACAAAAAAGAGTATAATAAAATATGCTCAAATCTCCTCAAAATATTGTTGGGAAATAATTGTTATCATGATGACAACATACAAAGATTATGTTAAAAAAAAAAATCGAGCGTTTAACACAGTCTACTAGTAAGTCACAATTATGCTTCTAATATTGAGATTTCAAGTTTGAATTTTCTTTCAAAAAAAAAAAGTTCTAGTTGGGATATAAATATTAGCATAGTTAAATAGATGCATGGTGATACTGTTGAGAATGGTGTCCTAGAAGCATAAGATGTAATAAGATATTTATTATTTATTTAATAAAAGAGTTTATTCATCAATTTTATGTGTATATATTTGTGAATATTTTATGAATATCAATGAAAATTTCATGATTATTTATGTAACCTTAAACATTGTATATAAGTGTTATATACAAGAGGATAATGTTTAAGGATAATAATCAAAAAGCAATGTTCATAATGAATTTAATTAAAGTTCAGAATCTTTAATTAAAACATTATTAATACATGTCATTCCCATTTAGAATGGAACGGTGTTATCCACACTGTTGATATGACGAGATATTGAATGAGTGTATTTCGCATAATGAGATTATGTGGAACAAGGACACAGACACAATATGAATTTCCAATAATTTCCGTTAAGTATAGAAATTCTAATTGAGTCTACCGATGGTCACATATAGAATTATCTTAATCCTGAGTTCTTAACAAACTCCTATTTATGGATTTGTGTCTTTTGATTTACTCGGTACGGATTCCGAGACCCTGAATCTTATTCCTTGTATTTTGGAGACATGATGAAGTAGGTAGCCGGGAATGTTATTACACGAGATGGAATCTATTCCTTCTTAAGAAAGAAGTAGATAAATAATTCTCTTGAGGGTTGATTCGGTACTTGGACCAGTAGGAGCTCCGATTCATGAATGTGTTTTATGAATCACTGTCCATTAGAGAATCAATGGTACTCAAGGATAAAGAAGTAATTAGAGAGGTTAACGGATTTTACCTAGCTCTAATTATGAATTATTTATGGAGGATTGATCTATATGCAATGACTATATCAAATGGACACTTCACAGTTTAGAAGTAATTTATATCTATAATTTTGAGAGTGCAATTCCAAGTTTATAGTGGAGTAACTATTGGAATTAATAGAATTAATTAATTAATTAAAGTGTTTAATTGATTATTAATTTTATTAGAGCTCGGGATTATAGGTCCATTAGTCCCCGCGTCGTCCTAGTAATTCTACCAGACACAGAGGGCAAAATGGGAATTTTAGAATTACGAAATTCTAAAATTAAATACTCGAAAATTATTAATTGAGAATTAATTATTATTTAAATAATGTGATTATTTAAATTTGAATTTGAACACATCTAGATTTATCCATTTAAACTTATTAGATAAGTTGTTCAATTTAGAAATTCAAATTAATTTAAGTTTGACTTAAATTCGAATTTGAATTTGAAATAAAATTGGACTACAGGATAAAGGATGATTTTCTCTTCCTTCTCTATCTGATATTGGCGCCACACAGGGATGAGAATCCCTATCTTGGCCGGCCACACTAAGGGATAAGGGATAGAGGAGATTTCGTTTCGAAAGTCAAATTGGAGATAGAGATTTGATTCATTCTAGAAGGTTGACTTCTACTCTATAAATACTATTTTTGAGACAATTTTCGGAATGGTTTTTTGCCCTAATTTTAGAGGTAGCCGAAATTTCTCTATAGAAATTTTGGAAACAATTTTTCAGCCCTAAGGGTTAAGGCTGGCCGAAATTCTCAAGAGAAAAAGGAAGGAAAAATTTTTTCTCCAAAAATTCCACATCGTGCATGTGATGGTGTTTGTGGAAATTTGAGTGTTTATTGTAACCCGTTTTGTCTCATGTGTGCCCACACACACGTCTTCGTGGATTCTAGGAATTGACGTGGAAGACATTAGTTTTCTAAACACAAAGAATGGAGCAAGGACTGTTCGTGGTCAAAGAACTCAAGTTATCATCTGAGTCGGCTTCCAGGTATTTTTCCTGATTAAGTTCTTGATATATATAAGTTAATGAGATTAATTTATTCGTGCATAAATTAATATAATCTATAGAGTATCTCAAAAGTTTTATGAACATTTTTGTCATACACGATCCGCCTCTTCCCCGCACCACCACGCTTCCGCAGCCGGATTCGATTCGGCGACCAACAGTTACAATGATGGAGATTAATAGTAATTATCCTTAAAATATAGAGAATAGTATATATATATCTATATATATATATATTTCCTGTTTCTACTAATTGATTGGAAATATATGTTAGGAAACGTGAGTTTCTTATATTGTGGGTCACATATTTATTCAATAATTATATTAAGTTATTTAATTAATTGGGTTAATTAAGTGATCTAATTATGAAAAACCTAAATAGTCTCTTAACTGGGTATGGGATGAAGGGGTGGATACTCATATTGAAAGAATTTTTATCTCTAATATCTCTGGCTGAATATCATGTTGATTGATTCATATGATTTTTCTTTTGTTTATAAAATTTTAGATATGCTTTATTTTGTTAAGAAAAGCATGCATATAGATAATCATATGAATTCTTGGTGATTGATTATGATCAATATTTGTTGAATAATTTTCAGAATTATTTATTATTCACAAAATTGATAGTCTGAAAAATTAAGAATTAAGAAACTTTGGTAAAAGAATTAATTAAAAGAAAGTTTTTTCTGGAAAATTATTTTTTCTTTCGTTCTTCATTGCCTTCTCTTTTCGCAGAAGGCTGTGGCCGGCGGCAGCCTTGGCCGCCGGCGCTAAGGAATCGAGGGCGCGGCCGTTTGGCCGCGCCGACGGGCAAGCCGCGACCTATGGCCGCGGCGGGATGTAGACCAGCAGTGGCCAAGGTCGCCGCATAAGAAAAAGATTAAAAAAAAAAAAAATTGTTGCCGGCGGCAAGCTTGCCGCCGCCGCCGTCTAGATTCCCAGGCACAACCATTGGGCTGCACCGGACAATTATTGCCGCGACCGGCCAGCCGCGGCATGAGGACTGGCGGTCTGGTGGCCGCTAGTGGAGAAGAAGGGTCGCATGACCCTAGGGTTCTCCTAAATTTTGGGCTTCGGCCCAGAACAGAACAAAAAAAAGGAAGGATGCACGGGCCCATTTAGGACCCGTGAAAAGATTGGACCACAGGCCCAATTGGGCCTGTGATTTAGTATAAGGGCCGCAGGCTATACTTGCGGCCATAAAGAGAAATAATTGCCAAAATTGGCAATTATGGGTTTATTTTAAACCCAATTTTGGAGATTTTGGACAATTTTTTTCAACCCATTAAGAAATTAAGTACAAATTAATTAAGGATTCAATTGAATAAAATGAAATTCTAGTTCCTTATTTTATTTTATTTGATTATTATTGCACTTAATTGCCTTGTATTTTGAAATAAATTGATTGAAATAATATTGTTGCTAAAGTAACCTCTGTTGTGGATGTTAATTTATTTTAGATTATAATGATGTGTATACCTGTTATTTATGCGAATAATGATCGGCCCAAATAAAGGTTATTATTTAGCCAAATAATGGGTATACCTGTGGTAATAAATATGTGACAATTATAAGGTTTTCCATGCGAACAATAGTCGGCCCAAAGGAAGGCTATTGTTTGACAGGATTTATTGTCAATATTTGATTATTGCGCGGAGAGTACCACTTACAAGCTGATATTTTTGGTCCAAAGACTAAATATCAGTGTTGTGCTACGTATCTTGAAATGGGCCCACCACATTGCTTCAAGTTATTTGTTTATGTCATGTATGCATTATATGGTTGATTATGCTTATGTATGACATGAATGTTGATTGTTAGTATATTTTATTTTTGTTCTCTATTTAGTTTCTGCTACTACTGTGAATGTTTCTGCTTAAGTTAACGCAATCTCAATGCTGAATGAGACGAATTTTAAGGTTTGGAAAGAGAACGTGAAAATCGTTCTCGGATGTATGGACTTAGACTTGACGCTCAGGACAGAGCGTCCCACTGCTATTACGGAAAATCTGAACATGGATAAAATTGAGAAGTGGGACCGCTCTAACCGCATGAGTCTAATGATCATGAAACGCTCCATTCCGGAGGCATTTCGGGGCTCTATTACTGAAAGCACTAATGCCATGTATGCATTATATGTTTATGTCATGTATGCATTATATGGTTGATTGTGCTTATGTATGACATGAATGTTGATTGTGAGTATATTTTATTTTTGTTCTCTATTTAGTTTATGCTACTACTGTGAATGTTTCTGCTTAAGTTAACGCAATCCCAATGCTGAATGAGACGAATTTTAAGGTTTGGAAAGAGAACGTGAAAATCGTTCTCGGATGTATGGACTTAGACTTGGCGCTCAAGACAGAGCGTCCCACTGCTATTACGGAAAATCTGAACACGGATAAAATTGAGAAGTGGGACCGCTCTAACTGCATGAGTCTAATGATCATGAAACGCTCCATTCCGGAGGCATTTCAGGGCTCTATTACTGAAAGCACTAATGCCAAGAAGTTCCTCAAAGAACTTGAGCAATATTTTACCAAGAATGAAAAGTCAGAAATGAGTAACCTTATGAATAAACTCATTTTCATGAAGTATAAGGCAAATGGGAACATGAGGGAGTACATTATAGAGATGTCTAACATCGCTGGAAAACTAAAGGCATTAAAGTTAGAGCTGCCTGAGGATTTGCTCGTGCATTTAGTTCTCATATCTCTTCCTGTACAATATAATCAATTTAAGGTGGGCAATAACATCCAAAAGGAAAAATGGACTGTTAATGAGCTCATATCATATTGTGTGCAAGAAGAGGAAAGGCTTCAACGAGATAAGACTAAAAGTGCTCACTTGGCATCAACCTCTCTAAAAAAGAAAAAAAGAGAGCTATGGATACTGCAAAAGGAACACTCAAGCAGAAGAAAGTAAAAAAGCAGGATGAAAAATTCACCTGCTATTTCTGTAAGAAAGGAAAGACTCTCATTATGGTTTGTTCTGAAGTTAATTTAGCTTCTGTACCTAAGGATACTTGGTGGGTAGATTCTGGTGCTACTACTCACATAAGTATGTCTATGCAGGGATGCCTGTGGAACCGACCACCAAATGATGCTGAAAGATTCATCTTTGTGGGCGATGGCAAGAAAGTTTCAGTTGAAGCTATTGGAACATTTAGATTATTATTAAAGACTGGTGTTTATTTAGATTTGATTGAGACTTTTGTTGCACCTTCATTTAGACGGAATTTAATTTCTATTTCTAGTTTGGACAAATCTGGTTATTCTTGTTCCTTTGGAAATAATAAAGTTAGTCTTTCTCATAATTCAAATGTTGTTGGTACTGGTTCCTTAATTGATAATCTTTATATGCTTGATATTGTTACTTCTGATAATGAAATTCTGCACGCTAGTGCACGAGCTACAAAGCAAAAATTAAATGAGAAAGGTCATATCTCTAAACAGAGAATTCAGAGGCTTGTGAGTGATGGAATTCTTGGTCCCCTAGATTTGACAGACTTTCAAGTCAGCGTTGAGTGCATTCAGGGGAAACAGACAAACACGAGGAAATTAGGTGCCGATAGGGCTACAGACGTCTTAGAACTCATTCATACAGATATATGTGGACCATTCCCTACGGCTTCATGGAATGGTCAACAATACTTCATTACGTTCATAGACGATTATTCAAGATACGGTTACCTATACTTAATACATGATAAGTCAAAGTCAGTGGACGTTTTCAAGGAATTCAAAGCCGAAGTTAAACTTCAACTAGACAAGAAAATTAAGGCTGTCAAATTAGATCGTGGTGGCGAATACTATGGTAGATATGATGGATTAGGTGAACAACGTCCAAGACCATTCGCTATCTTCCTAAAAGAATGTGGAATCGTCCCGCAATACACAATGCCGGGAAAACCTAGCATGATTGGTGTTGCCGAGAGACGAAACAGAACTATTAAAGACATGGTGAGAAGCATGATTAGTCATTCTTCTTTGCCTGAATCACTTTGGGGAGAAGCACTAAAGACTGCAGTTTATATCCTTAACAGGGTTCCAAGCAAAGCAGTGGCCAAAACTCCCTATGAACTGTGGACTAGAAAGATGGCCAGCATTAGGCATTTACATGTTTGGGGTTGTCCAGCTGAGGCAAGGCCTTATAGGCCAAATGAACAAAAACTGGACTCAAGAACGATCAGCTGCTACTTTGTTGGATACGCTGAACGCTCTCGGGGCTTCAAGTTTTACAATCCCACTACTAGGTCCTTCTTTGAGACAGGAAATGCGAGATTCCTTGAGGATGTCGAGTTTGGGAGAGAATATAAAGTAAGGAATGTTGTCTTTGAGGAAGAAGATTTTGTTTCTCTTCCCCATATTGCTATTGTCAATGACCAGGCTGTAATACCTGCCATTGTTCAAGACGCAACTCCGGAACAAGACAACAATAAGGTTCCCCATGCAGCACCTATAGAGCAAACTCAACAACCTCAAGAAATGCCATTAAGGAGATCCGCCAGAGAAAGGAGAAGTGCGATTCTGGATGATTATATCATCTTTCTCCAAGAACATGAAGATGGTGTAGGCTTAAGGGAAGATGATCCTATCAACTTCTAACAAGCCTTACAGAGTTCTAATGCTCAAAAGTGGATTGATGCCATGAAGGATGAGATGAAATCTATGAAAGACAATGACGTTTGGGATCTTGTCGATTTGCCTAAAGGAACGAAACCCATAGGTTGTAAATGGATATTTAAGACCAAAAAGGATTCGAAGGGTAACATCGAAAGATATAAGGCTCGTCTAGTCGCCAAAGGATTCACTCAGAAGGAAGGCATAGACTACAAAGAGACTTTCTCTCCGGTTTCTTCGAAAGACTCTTTTAGGACAGTTATGGCACTTGTGGCTCATTTAGACTTAGAGCTACATCAGATGGATGTTAAGACAGCGTTTCTCAATGGCGACATTGATGAGACGATTTATATGGTCCAGCCAGAAAACTTTGTATCTGGAGATTCAAAGTCTATGGTCTGCAAGTTAAAGAAGTCCATCTATGGTCTCAAACAGGATTCCCGTCAATGATATCACAAATTTCATTAAGTTATCACTTCCTATGGTTTTGAGATGAATGTGGTCGATGATTGTGTATATCACAAGTTTAGTAGGAGTAAATTCATCTTCCTGATTTTGTATGTCGATGACATATTACTTGCCAGCAACGATATAGGCTTATTGCACGAAACCAAGATTTTCTTACTAAGAATTTTGAGATGAAAGATCTTAGTGACGCCTCTTTTGTATTAAGAATTCAGATACTACGAGATCACTCTAAAGGTATCCTTGGGTTATCACAAAAGGGCTATATCAAAAAGGTTCTGGATAGATTTGGCATGAATAATTGTTCATCAGGAGATACGCCTGTAGCTAAGGGAGACAAGTTTAGTCTCAGTCAGTGCCTCAAGAATGAACTTGAGATAAAGGAAATGGAAAAGATTCCTTATGCATCAGCAATAGGAAGTCTAATGTATGCTCAAGTTTGCACTCGTCACGACATAGCATTTATAGTGGGAGTATTGGGCATATACTTAAGTAACCCATGAGTGGATCATTGGAAATTAGCCAAATGGGTTATGCGCTATTTGAAGAGAACAAATGATTACATGCTCACTTATTGTAGATCAGACAGACTAGAGATCATCGAGTATTCTGATTCTGATTTTACTGAATGCCAAGACAGTAAGCGATCCACGTCAGGCTATGTTTACATGTTGGCAGGATGAGCTATTTCTTGGAAGAGTGTCAAGCATACACTCATAGCTTCTTCTACCATGGCTGCAGAGTTCATAGCATGTTATGAGGCATCTAATCATGGGATGTGGCTGCGAAGCTTTATCACGAGGCTGCGTGTGGTTATGGTATTGAGAGGTCGTTAAAGATATTTTGTGACAATAAATCGGCAGTGCTATATTCTAATAACAACAAAAGCTCTACGAAATCGAAGCATATAGACATTAAGTTTCTTGTTGTTAAAGAAAGAGTTCAGAGTGGTCAGATTTGGATAGAACACATCGGGACAAACTCCATGCTTGCGGATCTGCTAGCTAAGGGCTTAACACCCAAGGCCTTTTACGAGCACACTGCTCATATGGGTGTTATTTTATTTGAGGATACTATGGTTTAGTGGGAGTTGATTTTAATTTTAGATGTTCTATGACATAAACATTTAGTTGTTTAATTTCTGCAAAATAAAGAAGATGGATTTACAGTTTTATAATTTTCCCTTTGAATGTGTTAATTTTCTGTTTGCAATCTTGCATTATGTTTTGAAAATTATGGATTGATCTCATAAAGAATAAAGCAGGACCAGTTAGAAATAGGCATGTTGGAGATCACATTGCATGTATTTCCATGCCACTCATCCATACTCGATCTATGTCATTGAATATGCTGGTATGGTGACCATGAGAGGTTTAGGTGCATTTGAGGGTGACAAAAGCAGCCATGATCTCATGCTAATATAGGAGATGGACCAGATTGTATCTTAAGTGGAGACTAAGGATAAATAGCATACGGTTGCACGCCTAATGAATTATGTATGATATCATTATTTCAGGAATCATATGTAGCCCAAGTGGGAGATTTTTAGGAAACATGAGTTTCCTATATTGTGGGCCACATATTTATTTAATAATTATATTAAGAAATTTAATTAATTGAGTTAATTAAGTGATCTAATTATGGAAAGCCCAAATAGTCTCCTGACTGGGTATGGGCTGAATGGGTGGATACCCATATTGAACCAACTAGGTTTAATGGGAGCCTAATGGGACAATATATAAAGAAACTTAGGTTATGGTCCCAATACGTCAAATCATTCGGCAGTTTTCGTTCTTTCCCATCTAGAGAGAAAACATCCCATTAAAAAACTAAGGAGATTTGGCTGAGGAAGGCAATAACCGTCATGCTCATTGTCTTAGAGAATTCTACTGGAGATTAAGGCTGCACCAATAGAGACAGATATTTATTCTAACTTATTTTCTTAATAATTTAGTGTGATAATTCCTGAAATGTGGAATAAGGATTTAAAGATCCAACAATATAAACAATTCAATTTATAGGTAATCAATATGGCTCATAAGAAGAGTCGTTGTATGTCGTACTCTATTCTTGTAACTCTTTAAATTTAGGGGGGGAAAGAAGTATCCCATCCCCTCGTCTACAATGCACATATGTGGCGCGGAACCATATGGAAAAAAAATCACAGTGGTCCCATCTTAGTAATAAACTAGTTTTGTACCCTCGCGTTGTGAGGGGTAATAACTTTGTATATATAAAAGATCTCTGGTTGTGATAGTCGGATAATAATTTTGCATTGTATAAAAAATATGTGTTTGTGATAGTATAATTACACATCACTATATGAATTTGTTTGTACATTTACATAACTTTGTATCATACAATAGATATGTGCTTGTGATAGTACAGTACTATACAGCGTATTTGAGCTGCCATGTCTATTTTTTGTTGTGGTCTTCTTTCTTTTTCAGCTGCAAAATGGAAATTTTGAAGAAGTATTAGTAATTAAGGATATTATAAATGTCTTAATTTAAAAGTAGTTATGTTACTTAGTCCTTTGACATTTTTTTTTACTGTTCTGCTTCTTTTGACCGAGAACTAAAAATGAGAAAAGGTTATTGAAATATATGTTTAAAAGATTATGGATAAATATATGTTTAAAAGGTTATGGATAAATATAGGTTTAAAAGGTTAATGAATATATTTTACCTTGTCGCTAATTTTTTTGGATTCGGTATTTGCGGGTCGATTGGTGTTGGAGCTTATGTTGTTATTTTTAGGGGAGGGTTGAAATACCAAAGTAGTGATTAGGTTCTTCTTGGATCAAAATAATAAAATAATCAGAGAAGCTGAAGCTGACAACAGAGAGAAAAATGAAACATAAAGAAGAAAAACACATTGGGAGATCATAAGGCAAGACAAAAATCGAAGAGCTTTTATAAAACAAAGGGAGAAGAAACATGGGAAAAGATGGCACGGGAAAAAGTAAGATTTTGAATCAAAATTTTAAAACACATATACCAAAAGATCAAAATGATGTTGGAAAAAAATAGTAGAGACCAAAAGAGTGACAATCATGTTACTTGTTTACTGAAAATGAGGTAAATTAGATTATGAGAAAAGTAATATGGGAAAATCCAATAAAGAAGAATAGATGAAATTGGAATTTAATTGGAATAGGCACTGAAAATGCGATGTATTTGGATTAAAGGAGACAAAAAAAAAAGCATTTAAATTGTTTTGGTCAAGAGAATAAGCAAAATCAAAACCCAAATAAAAAGAGCTTATTCACGGCAATTTTTGGACAGATTCATCAAAATTAAAGAGGCCGAAGTTATTTTTGATCATCATTGCCACACACGAAAGGAAGAAAAAAAAAAGAAGAAGAACATTTGGGCTTTTCTGGTTAAAGAAGATACATAAAACCAAAATCCAAACAGGAAAGAGTTATTGACAGTAATTTTTACATAGATTATATGGAATTAAAAAGACCAAAATTGATTATAATGATTATTGCCACTTATGAAAGCTAAATAAAGATAGAATATGCTAGGCAAAAATAACTGCATTCATATATATGTGACTATAAAACAGATGAAAACAGATTCAATATATCATTACTATATGCTAACAAAACAAAGGAGAACGCGATCATAACACAAAAACAGGTTTTTTCTAGCATCATAACAAACAGTAAAAACTAATAGCAGCACAGGAAACTAATATATCCAATAATAGTAAATATTAAGGAAATATAAGGAAGAATCATGAACAGTACCTGCAACGGTGTCAAAACTGCCTTAAACAGAGAATATTAGCTACCCAAATCCACGCAGAAGAGACAAAATTTAAAAGATTGAACAATAAGTAGGTGAAGATAAAATAGCACAGCCAAAATCTGAAAAAGGTTATGCCAAGTAAAAAAAAAAGAGGAAAAAAGAGCATATTTAGACAATTATAATAAAAAACTACGAACAAAATCAGAATGCAAAGACAGAATCCACATGACTAAGAAGTACATTTATAACAATTTCTAAATATGTCAAATAGCAGTAAGCAGATATAAAATAATTGTAATAAGCATTGCCATACAGTAAAATCAATTAAACATAAGAAATATGTTATGTAAAAATAAACCACTATATATACTATTGTGAAATCAATTAAGAACACAAAAGAAGACAACCATAGATCATTAAGATTTATTGACAATGAATAGGAATTAATTTTTCTAAGCACTATGGGAAATGACACATAGCAGTAACAATAGAACAAACCAGCACACTCAGCATTAACAAAGAACAATTTAAATATCCAGACAGAAATCATTAATAATATCTGAGCTATTGTGAGCACTGCCCTAAGTAACCAATGCCAGCCAACCAAAGAGGAAGGAAAAAGACAGAACTAAGACAATGGAGTAGTAAATAGGGCAAGGTAAAGAAAGGTAGTAAGTGATCAACACTGAGGTAGAAAGGGAACGATGTCAGGTGTAAGAGAAGAAAGGACAGACAATAAATTAACCTACGACAATAGTATTTTGCACATATACAAAGACTAAGATAACTAATGAGAACATCACATATAATACAATTAAGTCGGTGGACAAATACTGAGGAAGGAATAAAAAAGAGAAAAAATAATGCAAGTAACAAAAGTATGAGAAAAAAATTAAAGAAAAAATCAAAGCATAATCAACCGAGAGAAACATCAACAATATGCTGCATATTCCAGACATTAAAAGAGGAAAAAAATCCCTAGCTCATTTAATGCCTCTACAACAGAAAAGCCACAGATCATCAAGACAAAAGTACAAAGCAAGATCATAGATATCACAAATCAGCACTACAGATTAGCTAACCATTAAATGCAGAAAAAAAATTGATTTACGAACAATTCTCAAATCAAAAGAGTAGATCAGAAACATCAGAGGTTCGGCAAAAAGAAGGGGAAAAAAAGGCACATAACACAAAATATGCATTCCAGAACATTCACTCTCGTAAGAACACAGAAAAAACACATGTAAATTCCATATCAATGGCCGAAGAGCAGAGGGGACAGAAGAAAGGAAGGGGGGTTGGGAAACCGCTGGAAACCCATAGCAAAATTCCTAATGACAACAACACAAAATGATCAGCAAAGAATCAAAGGAACGAAGAAACAAAAAATGGCTGAAGAGAATAGGGGAAAGAAGAAAGGGAACGGAAAAAAAATCACCGAAAACCCACAATAATCCGTAGCAAAATTCCTAATGACAACAACATTTATCATTAAAGAATCAAAGGAACAAAGAAACAAAAAATTAAGAACATATGGACAGAATATTAAGCATGCATGAAATGTAGAAAACTAAAAAAAAAAATTGAAGCACACCACTAACAGTTTTATTAAAAAAAAAGAAAAAAAACTTACTGAAAGTTGAGCAAAAATAGTGGAGGCGAAGAAGACAACCCATATCTTCACGTGTACTCTGGACCTCGAGCTAAATGAAGCTCGGCAAATCGTGAATCACACTATACCAAAAGCACAGACAGAGAAAAACGCAATTTTTTTTTTTAAAGTTATGTACTTATTTTGCTAAGTGGAGAAGTGAAAATTTTCTACGGTTTGCCAAACAAAGAATTCAGAGAAGAAAAGAAATTGTTCTTCCAAGGAAAGCAAAAACACGAAGAATGAAATCATAGAAATGAAATGGAAAAAAGGAAAGAAAATTAAAACCTTGTCATTGAGCCACATCCGATCGTGATCAAAGAAGGGTTGACGGCGACGGTAGTGGTGGTGCAGAGGTAAGGATTGGGGACGACGGAGGAGAGAAAATCGCTCGAGAGGCAGAAAGAGAAAAAAAAAAACAGAGAGAAAAACCCAGAGCTTTTACGATGAACCTTCGATTTAAGCCAAACAATCAAAGAAAGCGTAAGAGGGAGAAAAAAAGCCCAGAAGCCTCAATAAGCATTTCTGTAAGAATCCACCACCGACAAAAAAGAGACGAAGCATAAAAAGCTTCAGTGGCAAAAAAAATGGAATAAAATGTGAGAAGAAAAAGCTCCAGGAAAAGGAATAGCAAAGGTCAGACATTGGAAACGGTAAAAGAAAGAGGACCAAATCAAATGACCAAAATGCCCAGAAAAAAACACAGAAGCAAAATAAAACCGAGGGTAAAACAATAAAAACACTCAAAATGACACAAACAATATAAAAAAGGCTTGAACAGAAAGAGAAACAAACAGGGGAAAAATGGGAAAGTCACTATACTTAGTACAGTAACTTTCCTACCTCCTTAATAGGTATAATATAATATTCCAACGGCTTCATTAATGTGAGAAATTCTTTTAACAATTAAGGCACCGACAACGAAGGGAAATTCAACCTGTTGGAACTAAACAAACCTAAGGCATAAGCCATGCTTAGAATAAGATTACCTTTTTAGAAAGGTTAAGAGAGAGTACTTTAGATGCCAATTGTCATGCCATAAAATTATCTGATTCCATACATTATACATACGGTAAATGCAATTTTACAAACCTTAAACCTGTTCTAGAGGAAAAAGAGAAAACGTACGCTACAACAAACCTCCTATACTTTTTTTTTTCTCACACAACAGCAAGATCTAGAGCTCTAAATAACCAAGCAGAAACTAAAAACAGAATTACAATCGCGGAAACCCCAAAAGAGATGACTAATGAAGAAGGGCCACGGCGTGGAGTTAGTGTCTCCGGGCCTATCGGACTCCGCAATGCTTCATTTTTTTTCGCTCTAAACCTCAGTTTCGTCGTAGATTTTTCACAAACTTTATGGTTTGCTTCAACCAGTTCTGCAGAGGATTCTTCAGAGCTGTCCTCGCTTTCATCTATTAGTTCTATGGAGGATTCTTCAGCGATTTCCTTGATCGTGTCAGCCTTCAGAAGATGGCTCTCGTTATCCCGTTCATCAAGGAAATGACTCCGCTCTGTAGCTTCTGGGGCCTGCACAGAACATGACGTACAATTTGATTAGCTCAATTATGTAAATATGTAAATTAGGAGTGCATTAAATTGATGATTATTACCTCTGTAGAAGACGACTGTGCTTCATCATCTGTTTCGCTGTCGTCTGCATCTTCCAAAGAGTCCTGAGGCGCAATATTATATTAATCAATCAGTGAATATTTGAACATTGATATCACCAGAGATTCTAGCTTTGCATCACCTAATAATCCTTACCTCTGTAACGGTTGATTGCAATTCATCTTCATCTTCCTCTTTGCTTTGCTTAACATCTTTGACGTTGTCATTGGCAAATGATCGAGGCGCAGTATCCATTTGTAGGCGGATTCTTCTTGGAGCGCTGCCTTGTGGTATGGGACTATTTGAACTTGATTGCGGTTGTTGCCGGGTCCTCATCTTGATTCCAGTCCCAGCAGCAAGATGACCCCTAGAATACTCTTTCTCCTGCCCATCAACAGTGGGACTCCACTCCGTAGCTTCACTGACCTGCAAAGGACAATCAACAGTGTCAAACTTTGCTAAATACATATTATAATAATCCTTGAGATTTAACTTCACACAATGGCTCTACCCCAGTATGTGTCGACTGTACTTCTTCTTCATAGCTCTGGTTTGAATCTCTCACATTGTCATTAGTAGTTGAACCGGGTGATAAATCCATCTGTAAACGAATTCTTCTTGCAGCGGTGCCCTGAGTCACAAAATTATCAGAAATTGGCCGTTGAGGCTGACGAGACCTAATCTTGATTCCAGTTCCGCCTCCATGACCATAGTAGTTAACAGGAACGTTCATACTGGTCGATTCTTCTAAATTGTTAACAGAAACCTGTCCAACCATATTATACCCAGGTTGGCCCATATTTCCCATTCTAAGATCTTGGTTCGCATATGGCGCTTCAGCTCGAGAAGGTCCGCATTGAGGTTGAATCTGCAACACTTCTTTGGCATCCATTTGCTCACTATACCATTCAGAACCTTTCATATCCAGGCCATGCTACCATACAGTAACAAAGGAAAGATTATCTCGCAATACTCGCCAGGGGCAAATTACAAAATTAACTTTATGAAATAAAGTTAACTGTATGTAAAATCTTTTTATCCTACCTGCATTGTTTGAGGGTTCATGTTGTTGTACGAAACATTGTATAAGTTTCCTGGTTGTGTGTTCTGCAATGATTGTGTTAGATTAGACAAATGGTTGTCCCTCCCAACGACCGTGTTCTTCTGATAGGTTGAATCTTCACATGAACTCTCATCAGGGTTTTGGAGGACCTCATCCAACAACTCTGAGATAGAGATATCTTGTTCACCAGTTCCATCCATGAAGCGAAATCCATTGATGTCATTGCCAAAATCAGAAGGTGAACCAACGTAAAGTAGTTCTGGCCCCAAGTCAATGGACTGAAATGGGGAGAAAGATGAAAAATCAATTTCATCATTGGCAGGCTCATACAATTGTGAGTTTTCTTCCATCTGCATGTGCACCTAGAGTTAAGCAAGAAGCCACAAACATTGATGGTTGAGTTTTCCATAATTATAAAGCTCGTAAAGGGATATATATAGAATGATGGCACAACAACACTGCAAATATTCTAACCTCTCGAGGAGTTTCCTGATCGGTTGCATGATCTTCCACGTCTGATGCCATATTACTATTGGAGCCACTTTCAACAGGTCCTGGAGCACGAGCGATCATGATATCTAACTTCTCAGTTGACCACCTGTTTATAACTTCTGGCTCCTCCCCAATCGGCATATCTGATGGTGCAGTTTCTTGAAGCAGATCCGACGAGGTATCATCAGGAGAAGACTTCGTTATGGTTGGCGATGATCCAGTTTGGTTCACCTCATCATGTTTCAGAGCATCTGATTTCTCCTCTGGCTTTCGGAATAAGCGGCAGAGAACAAATGCCTCCTGCACAATGTTGAAAAGAAAGCTATTAAATTAAATTGGATAGAAATTAATATACGGACACAATAGCATTAGCTATGAACCTAGACCAATTACACAACTGATAACCATTTGCTAGCTTCAACAATCTTGCCATGTCCAGAAATAATATAACCTTCATCCCCTCTATAAATGAGACTAAGTTTAAGTATCAAAAACCACTAGCAAAGGACAAAGTGAAACTCAAATCCACTATTATACAAACTTTAAGAGGATACTACCACAAGAATTAGCCATGAGCGTTCAGCAATTACACACCTGATCAGTTTGATAAACTTCAAAATCTCCTCATAGCCAAAACTAATACAACCAAATAAGAGTTCTCAAAGTTTAATCTTTCCAGTAATAACCCTCGACTCCTATACACGAGACAAGTTTCGGTATTAAATCTGTTATCAATGAACAAGTGAAGCTTGCTACCACAATGACAAAAACCTATAACTATTAGGAAATGTTAAAGGCAACATAGAAACAAATAAGCTTAGAACTGTGACTACCTGGCCAGGGCCAGTTCCATCGAGGTCCTTGAGCGTCGGACGATACTCGTGCATGATCCAATTGGTGCGCTCACCCTTGGGAGCGCGTCCTCTGTAGAAGACAAGGGTCTTCTTCATACCAATCAAGCCGTTGGTATTGGAAGCTGACCTGTAGCTTCGAGACCTGATCGTCCGATCCTTGCCCGTGGCTTTCCAGTAGCCTGCATCTGTGGCCCGGTTCGACCGCTGGCCGTTCGGGTACTTCCGGTCCCGTGGACAGAAGAAGAACCACTCCGGATCATCTGTCTTTATCACCGATTGCCCTGCAAATCACCCGATCGTAAAATTATCATCTTTCTTCAAATAGTATAATATCAATCATTTTTCTTTCTTTGTTCTGTTAATTGCTTAAATGGAATGGAGTTCTCTCTGCTTTAAAAAAAAAAAAAAATCCAAATTTCAGAAATACAAAACCTTACAGAGCTCGTAACTTGCCTTCCATACTTCTCTCTCCTAAAAAATAAAAAAATATTTCTCCACCTAATTTTCTAACAAAACAGGAAGCAGATATTGTAAGAGCTAAAACCTTCCATTAAAAAATAATAATAAAATAAAATATAACAACAATTACAATAACAAGAACTAAAACCTTCAGACCTCGGAACTCCCGCTCAGTTTCTGAAGTGGCCTTTCAGACCTCTCTCTCCTAAAAAATCATATTTTGTGCAAATTTTTTTAGAGAGGCAAAATATATTCTTATTAAGAACTAACAAAGCTCGAAAGCCGAAACCCACTTTCTGTTACTGAAAAAAAAATTTGTTCGCTCCAATTTTTTTTAAGAAAGAAAAAAGAAGATACCATAATCTAGATTATAGATAGAGGAAAAAAATAAAAAAAGAAGAATCTTGTGAGTGATGTAAGAAGAGGAATAATTCGCCAAATCATTTCAGCTAAGAAATAAAGGGAAAAAGAAAAAAAACCACAGACCCAACAAAATCCAATCAAGCGAATTACAAATTTCAGAACAATTCGCCAAATTTAGATACTATTAAATAATAATCAAATCAAGCGAATCCAGATATAAGCGATCAAGAAGAGAGAGAAAGGAAAACTGAAACATACTGGGCAAATCCCAGGGCTCCCGTTTGCAGACGTCGATCTCCGGGATGACATGGACGTCGGCGTTACGGCCGTTGATCTTCAGCCTCAGGTAGTGGTTGATCAGCTCCTCGTCCGTCGGCCGGAACCGGAACCCTAACGGCAGCGACTCCAAGGACACCGTTCCCATCTCCGATGATCACCAACCAAAAAATTCTTCTTTCTTCTACTCTCTCTCTCTCTCTACTTTTTTTCCTTCTCTTTTCTTTCCATTTTTTGTTTTTTTTTTTTTGCACTTTCCACTCTTTATAAATCCTTTCAGATTTTTTTTGCCAATAAATACTTTCAGATTAAGTCTCTGTTTGTGTGTATGGGTTTAACCCACTCGGTTTTGATTGATTTGATCTTTTGTCGTTTTTGTGTGCTTGAGTGTTTGTCTTTTTTTTTTTTTAAATCGTGTGCATGAGTGTTTGTGAGATTGTTACGTTGTGTGTTTGCGCGCGTGTTTTTCCTTTTTCTTTCCTTTTTATTTTTATTTTTATTTTTTTAGACATTTTTTTTTATTCTTAAGTAAATTGCATCCTCAATTTTGCGTTTTCTGCCTAATACATTTCAAACTTTTAACCCCGTTTAATTTATTAGTTCAAATTTTCTTCATTTAAACAATTTTATTTAGACAAAAAGATATAAATTGTATAGTTTAAATTAAAATTTAAATTAACATTTGGATGTGTTGTTAAAATTTTAGTTTGAACATAAAATAAAATTTATATTTATATTTATATTTAATAAGTGTGAAAAACAGAGAGAGTTGACACTTTTTTACTTTTTAAAAATAGTTTGAATGATTAAACTTAAGGGGTGATTTAAACTTTAAATTTGACAAGTTTAATTCAGTTCAAATGGGAAACTTAATTCGAACTGCATACTTATCAAATACAAATTTCTCTACTCACATTTCGAACTGAGTTGAACTGAACTACACCAGTAAAACAAATAGGGCCTTAATTTTAACAAACTACACTGTAAACTTTAAAATTATTGCAAAGGGAGTCTAATAACTTACCAAATTATTAAATTGACGATTTAAAACACAAAATTCACACATAATTTAATTTAAAAAATAATGAGATTTGCATTGTATGAGTGCATCTCGTGTTTCAAACCTTCAATTTAATTATATTTAACAATTTTTGGGCCTCAATTAATATTGATTTTAAATCATGATGCAATTAAAAGATTAAAATTTGAGGGTATATATGCAGCAAAAAAAAAAAAAAAAAAAAAAAAAAAAAAAAAAAAAAAAAAACCTTAAAGGTATCACAGTGTATTTTATTTATTTATTTATTTATTTTTGTTTGCTTGTTTGGTTGTCGGTTTAGAAGGAAGCGTGTGTGGACCGTGGACTTTTTTTAGTATTATACTATAAGTGTTGTCGGTACATGGTTGGGTGGCAGTCTCTGCTTACCGTGCTGTCATTCGTACCATATTATATGGCCAATGCCTTTTCCCGCAAGTTTTTCTCCCATATACTGCGATCTGCGAACGCGTTGCTTTTGAGGGGCCACTAGTATTTTTATAGGCTACTGTTGATTCCACTATGGAACTATACTTTTGACAGTTCCTGCTCTTTATGGTTTTCCTCGTTCTTGTTAATGCAAAACAACAAAAGGGCAACAACAACAACAAAAAACGTTTTGGGAAGAGGTATTTGGTTCTATTTAGAGCTTCCATGGAGGTAGAAAAATTTTAAGCACTACAATTTTTTAAGTGTTAAAATAATATTAGATCACTTTGAAATTATATGAGAAGCAAACAATATAAACAAATAATTAAATTTGATAGTTCAAGATATTCATTGCTAATAAGGTAGTAGCATGAAATTTCTATAGTAACTTTAATTTTTAAATTTTTTTTAAAGTACTTTAATTTTTTTATTTTTAATCTCAAAGTAGAGCAACTTTAATTTCTTTGGTCAAAAGAAGAAGAAAAAAAAAATGTTTACGTCGTCTGCCTATTTATGTAACATTTTTTATAATCTTATCACTCACACATGATCGGCTCTACATTCCTATTATCCCCCGTTCTATCTTTTTCATTCTCTTAATATTAATATTATAAAAACCAACTCTATGGCAAATGAATAGCCTTTTATTTGGCTCTAGGACAAAGCTCAGAGAAATGTCCATAAAATAATAAGGCATCTTAAAGCTTTTCTTTTAAAAAGTTTCTGAAATTGCATCTTAAAGCTTCCACTCACGTGGTACTGCAATGCAAATTATGCAATTCGGTCTACTACCACTTTAAAATTCCGTTTATTTTATCGATTTGAGTTTAAAATTCGAGTTTTGATACAATAAAAAATTCTTAAAAACAGTCACATTTAATTTTTTACTATAATAAAAAGCTCTCACATAAAATCACATTTCAATTCTAATCAACAAACTAAACGAATTTTAAATCTTTTTATTTCAAAAAAAGTTTACATTTAATTTTACTATAATTAAAAACCTCACATAAATTACATTTTAATTCAAATTAAAGATTTAAATTAATAAATTAAACGACACTAATTATAATATGGGATTGACTGAGCACTTTTGTAAAAAGAAAAGGCTATTACTATAGATAGCCGTATACATTATATATTATCCTTGCACGTGATTCAATCGCCATTGCAGAAAAGCAAAAGTTGTCTAGTTCTCACTATTACAAACCCTTCACGACTCTTTTCCGCTTTTCAACCGAAAGAAAACACTTTTCGTTCAAAATCAAAACCCCCTTACCAACTTCCCCAACACAAATATCAAGCCATACATGCCATCAGTCTTACCACCCAATCTAACCATCAATTATTGCTCCGTAAAAGACAAAGACATTCTCGAGTAGTGGCTTAGCGGCAAAGGATTACCGTGACTGAATTTGCGATAGAAAATTCTTTTTAACAGTCTTAAATATGAATGTTTATTTATGTCAATTTAAAACTCATTTAGTTCACTAATTTAAATTTTTAATTCGAGTTAAATGTGATTTTATATAAGAATTTTTTACTATAACAAAAAAATTAAATGTTACTATTTTTAAGAATTTTTTACTGTAATAAAATTTAAATTCTAAACTCGAATCGATAAAATGAACGAGTCACTAGTATTTAAAGTGCGCTGAGACTACGCCCACATGTATTTGAATTTCTAACTTCCTTAATGGATAAGACCTCCCGATAGAGGCCTTCATCGAACATTCCTTTCAATGTTTGAAAAATCACTTTTAAAAGAAATATGCTAACATCAATCGCCTTCCTCTTATATTTTTCTTCAGTCTGCGCCCCTGCCCCCCACCCAAAAAAAAAAGGGGTAGCATATGATCTCTCAAGAAATAAATAGTCTGTTTTAAGGAAAAAGATAAATAAATAAATAAATTGGCCATCAACGAATTAAATCTATAAACCTTATAAATAAGGGATAGCGTCAGCACTATTAACTGATTGATGCGAAAAAGAAGAGGGCAAAAAAAAAAACAAAACTCATGGTTTATTCTCACTTTGGCTACTTTGACATCCTTTAATGGTGCTTTCTATGGTATATTATTCTTACTGGTTGTGTGCGTTTGTAAATGTTAATTTGATCAAATTTATATATAAAAAAATACAAATATACGAATTTGATAAAAATCTTACTGATTCAAAACAGTGTCCGGCTAGTACGGTATTCTTTCTCACTTTACCAAATGTAAACTTAGCAAAGAAGATAGATAGAAGAGGAAAAAAAAAAAGAGATGAGAGAGGTACATGAGAAGAAAGAAAGAGAAAGAAAGAGAGAGAAAAGAACTATATGGATGGAATTGTTAATCATCTCGTTGATTTGAGAACTGTACAATAGGAGGTTAAATATTGACATATTGTGTACAAAGTTGTGGCTACTAATCTCACCAAGAGAAAACAAACTTCTAGAAACTAATCCATCGCTACCTCACAAGCCTGATTCCTAACTCCAAAGAATTCTCATTCTTTAATATCAATATTCGAGGGTTGTTAAGTTGTTATATGCTGTTAAACTCACGATTCATGGTATAATATCGATTCTTTAAGTAGATCGTTTAATTTTGTAACTTTTAATATTCAAGATTCACAAAGTGTATCGTTCCTTATTTTCTCTCAAGTAATTTATGACACCGACATTAGAATTCTTCAGATTTGTAAATATATTATTTCATTTTACAATTAAAATATTTAAGTTCGCAAGTATTATCGTACTCCTAGATCGATGCTTGTAATTCTTTTCCTAACGCAGTAGAATAATCAAAATGTGAAATGCATATTATACAACAATAACAACAAGCCTTAATTCCAACTTAATTGGAATCGGCTATATGGATTTCACTTTTTCACACAACTCTGTTCAAAATTAAACTTTTCAGAAGGCCTAGATCTAGAATGTCTTTCCTAACAACTTCGGTCCACATAATTCTTGGTCTACGTCTCCCTCTCCTAGTATTTGGTATAAGAATGTCCTCTCAAGCACGAACTGGTGCTTCTAGCGGTCTACGTTGGACATGCCCGTACCACCTCAAGCGGTCTTCGCGCACCTTATCTTTTATTGGTGCTACACCTACTTTACTACGAATAACTTCATTCTTTACGCAACTCATTCTCGTATGGCCACTCATCCATCTTAACATACGCATTTCTGCCAAACTCATCTTAGATATATGTTGTCTCTTAATGGTCCAACATCCACAATCATATAACATAGCTAGGCGGATTACGGTCCTATAGAACTTTCCTTTCAACTTAATAGACATCTTGTCATCACATAAAACTCTCGTAGCATTCTTCTATTTATCTCACCCTACCTTAATCTTATGTTGAATATCCTTTTCTATAGCTCCTTTGTACTGCACTATAGACCCAAGGTACCTAAATGTAATGACCGGGCAAAATTTAGGTCTAATCCGGACAGTCCGGTATTTCACCGAAATTATTTTCGGAATAGTAAGTAGTAGGATTTTGATGTAATCAAGGAAAATGTTATGTAAAAACTTTATGTACGGAGTAAAATTTTCCGAAACATGTAAAGTTATAATACGAATATTTTTACAAAGAAAATTCATAAATATCAGTTATAAATAGTGAATTATCGGCTAAAGGTTAGAAATTTTAGTGGGTATATTTTAGTTATGAAAAACTGAAATGTTTGGTTTGTGACCAAATGATCAGCTAGAAAAGAGTAGAAATATTAGAAGTAAGGAAAATAACAAAAGTTCGTGAAACAGAATTTTCTCAAGCCAATTAAAATAGGAAACTGCTAAAAAAATGAGTACCGCGAGGGTACGCATTTTGGACAATTCTGAATTTATTAAAATGAAAATTTCAAAAAAAGAAATTGACTAATGAGATATCCAAGAGAATTGGGTTGAACATGAGAAGTTTGACCCATGGTACTCGACAGTTCAGAAAAGTAGTATAAAACCTGTACTGATTGTGAAATTATTAATACCGGAAAGGGACTCGTTTTGAGAAACGGAGACTTAAGTCTCGACAAGAAAATTTTGAGTATAAAACTCACTCATTTGCTATCACATATCTTGGATATAACAAAGAATAAAAGTAGGTTGAATAAAGTTATAATATATATATATATATATATTAAATTATCTTTAAGTTATAGTGTATATATATATATACACACATATATATATTAGATTATCTAAGTACATGTAAAAAAAAAAGAAAAAAAAAAGTGAAAATGATAGTTACCGTGAGGTGGAACCTCACATGCAATAACACCACTTGTCATTACAAAACTTAAGTTGAAGGGTGACTCATGTTGGCTATGTACTCAATGTTGGCTACGTGAAATTATCTCTAGCTTGATGACTCACGTAATGAATACTCACGTTGGTTACAAAGGCTATTACATACTTCACGTGAAGTATAGCAGAGGAAAAAAAAAGACGTGAGAAAATTACGAAGAAAGAAAAAAAAAGTTGCTAGAGACAGATGGAGGAAGAAAAATCAAGCATTTTCATTGAGATTTCTTCTGTTCAGTCCAGTAGAAACGTAACCTGAGGTGTTCTAGCGAAAAACCTCAACTTCTGGAGGTAAGATTTCGGAGTTTTCGTGAGAATTCTATGATTTCTTGATTTGGATGAATAGTAACCCCTCTCAAAAAAACTTCCGTTAAAGTGAAAATCGAAAGTAAGGTTTTGTAGAACATCATAATAGGAGTCTAACAGTGTAAGTATTAAAACGATTGAACGAAATTTTGGTGGATTTCTATTGAAAATCCGTGAGCCTAGATTAAGAAAGAACATATGTTTTGTTTAATTTTATGTTAGAATCTGTGTTCAGGAATGTAAATCTTGACTCCAGGTATCGAAATCGGAAGTAGAACGAGTTATTGAAAACTTGAAAAACGAGAAAAATAAGGCGAAATTCTACCAAAATTTCTTAAAAGTTAGTTAGTAAGCAATGAGTTAGTAATTGATTCTAGAGAATGAATAACAGTTTTAATGCTCAGAAATGAACAGATTAAGGTTCAGAAACCGAGATACAGAAATATGTGTAATTTACCTCTTAAACTAGGATTCGGCCTAGAGGGAAAAAAAAAAGTTCAGGAACGAGTTTGGAATTAGATTTTAAGAATCTAAGTATGAAGAATTGTGATTTGGAATAGGAAATTTATACCTATTTCTATGAAACAGGTTTTGGCACGAGAGCCGAGACAACGAGAAAGAACTTCCAGCAAGTGGGAATCCTAGCGAATTATAAGTATAGACATATATGTTTGTCTGGACTCGAGTAAACCGTAGTTAGACTTATAATTATAAATTTGTTTATGTTCCTAAGTCTATGTGATTATACATGTTTGGAGGGCTCAGTGCCTTAGATTGCATAAGGGCGATATATGACTACCCTTATGCACAGTTAAAGTATGCAAGTAGTATTATGCATTTTATGTTAGCATGTGCACGTAGAGAAACGTTGCATATCATTCAGTAAGATTTTAACACTTGGAAATGAAAAACTCAAAGTTCAGTAATGTAAAGAGACTGACGGGTCGTCGGCCTCCCAAGGGAGGAAATCTCAAAGAGTAGATATTCTGACTAGACCATACAGTAAACAGGGGGCTAGGCCCACAGTAACAAGACAGTAAGCAGGGGCCCAGGCCCACGGTATAAAGAACAGAAAAAAAACAGAAAGCAGTTTAAAGCATGTTTTCACACAAGCATATTTGCATCATTACTTTTAATGTAATTCTTTTCTAGTTTATGATGTGTGCATGTTTATACTTGCTGAGCGTTAGCTCATCAGTTTACTCGTGTGCAGGTAACAAAGGTAAGCAGTCAGCCATATAGTGGTTTTGCTTGATGGACCGGCAGAGGCAAGGGTGGCAGAAATGTCATGGGTACACGGGAGTGGTCTCTAATACGCTGGCTTAGAAATTAAATTCCGCTGCAGAGTAATGCAATATAGAATCAAGTTTATATGTTTCAGTTTTAAGGAAAATATGTTATGGTCATTGTCTTAGGTCTCGTTTATTTCACCGATTCGAGTTTTCAGTTTTAAGTTTCTACAGTAAAAAGCTCTCAGAATATGTCACATCAACTTTTTCTGCTACAATGAAAAGCTCTCAGAAAATGTCACATCTCAGTTCGAATTAAAAACTCAAATCTGTGAAGTGAACGAGGCCTTAATAAAGAACAATAGACTGTAATAAGTTAAGATAAGTTTCGGGGACTTGCTCCATATCCGATTTCTTAAAGTATTAGCAAGGATAAGTTGTTGTATAATAAAAGAACATGCTAAGAACATGTTAAGAACCCGAGGGTTAAAGAAAAAAAAAATTTACTCGTACAGAAACGTAAATTAAAGAGGCAATAGTCTAATAACAAGTAATAGATTAGTCTATAACTCGGCCTAATAGTAGTAGTTTAAGGTTGGCGACCCGCTGTTAGGGAGGGAGGCGTCACACTAAACTTCCTAGAAGCCCCAATCTCCACACCATCTAAAGAAATTACATCGCTCTGATTACTTGAGTTACTAAACTTACAACACATGTATTCCGTTTTCGTCCTACTTGTGACGACCCTATTGGGAGGCCGTCACCGTAGCTTACTTTTAACTTGTACTTACTGGGGTTTCTTAAAATTTGCGAAACATTTTTTTTTCTTAAATATAAGAAGGAATAATTTCATAACTCGTACAATCATTTCAAAATAATGAATCACTAAATTTCTTAAAGCTTTTCTTAATTTCAGTTAAGATAAAACCTTCTAGAAATATCTTTCAAACAGGGCAGCGTTTGAACTCTTATTTTAAATACTCTTTAAAAGCCTTTCTAAAACTAGCCAATTGAATCTGACCATTTAACTTGACTTTAAATCAGATTTCGTGAGAAATCTTAAATTCAAGTACATCTTAAAGTCCTTTTAAAATCAATCATTTAAATCGTCATGTTTAAAATTCGTTTATTTGTTGCATGCACTGTTGCAACATTCTAAAACTTAAATACTCAAAACTAGGATTGTTAGCTACAACCTTAGTTTTCTTAACATACATATGTACATATACCTTTTAAACATACATGCTTGAAACCTTTAAATCATATATACATATACATGATTTTACTTGAACTTACTGCGGAAGATTTTAAGTGTTAGCGGTATTCGTTCTCATCTCCACCATTCGTCCGCCGCTCACCATTGCCCTTCAAAAATTGCTGATAGGTTTCTTACCTACGACATGAACTATCTGATTGAGCTTTCGCTCAGCAAGTAGGAACTATACTTCCCTTGTGAATGACTCTTTTTTTTTTCTTTTCTCCCTTGCAGAGCCTGAGTTACCTCCCTTGCGGAGGCTGGTACGGCACTCAACTGAGATTATTCTTATAAGTTCTTCTTGACTTATTTAAATGTATGCAGTATGACATGGCATTGCATACAATACTTAAAGCATAAAACATGAATATATAACATGTGTAACTTTTTCTTTAAAACCTATTCATGTTGTAGGCGAGATTCCTACTTACCTGATTTACAGAGCTGGAATCCACTTTTCGCCAAACAGCATATTCTTTTACTTGCTTACTTCTGAAAATGAACACTCATTAAGAATGTGAGATTATCTGTCGTTTGCTATTCTATTTTAGCAGCTTATAAAGGAAATCTAGCCCTTTACTTAAGGCATGTATTCATTTAATTTTAGAAGGATAATTTACTATAAAGATCAATTTATTAAATCCTCAAAATCTTATTTTCTTTAATTGCCATTACAAATTAGTGTTAAATTGATAATTCATTAATTTTCGTATCCTTATAATAAGTCTAATAATTTAGTTAACTCATTTCGGTAATTAATTAACCCCCTTATTCATATACTAAGTCTACATAAGTTAGTAAATTAATCTTAGTAATTAATTAACTTCTTTAACCATGTTCTAAGTCTTAGATAATTTAATTAATTAGTTTAATAATTAATTAAATTATCATCCATAATACACTTTTAATAAACTTTACCACACTTGACGGGCTCATAATAGTTTTGAAGTCCGTATTTAACGTCGTAAAATTAAGGGTCTAGCATATCGTTTCTTTACGATTTTCGCTTACCCGCTTATTTGAAAACTGTTAAGTTTTATTGGAAAACTATATACGACGTTTAACATAAATATTAACATAATTCGCAAATCTCATAATTAACATATTTCGTAAAAATCATACTCCTTATACGACTATTTTAATTAAACTGTAAGCAAGGTTTGTACTTGCCTAGATTCCGAGCTTAGCGGTTCTGATAGTATCTCACTTTTCGTGTCCTCCTCATATTCCTCAAAACTAATTCTGGGAAAAGCTGCAAGCACTATGAATGATCCTTGAGGAACATTGTAGCTTTAAACACTCGATTCTGATCTTCACTTGTTTAGTTCGAAGCACCTCGATCTGCGTGCAACCAGTACCAGACCATTCTTATCAGAATTGAATTTGGTTGAACGGACGTCACCATTTCGTTCGGCACGTCGAAACGAGTCACGACATAGTCTCGGATCATCAAACGGATGTCGATAGCCTGAGAAACGACACCTCGCCGAAATACGGCGGCGGAGGCTCCCGGAGATTTTTTCCGCGGCGTACTTGGGTCCTACCCCCCCCCCTAACTTAACCCTTATGAGTCCATTAGTGCGGTCAATTTCATATCATTCAGCCTGTAACAGTACCTATCAGGACCGGCAACGTCGGTAAAATCTGGCGACTCAAATCTCATAATTCCGGTCATCAATTCTTAAAATTGGTTGAGGGGTTTTCTTACCCGCTTCCTTTTGAGTGTTGTGATACCAAAGTCACTACGATCCAACGGTTAGATCGTCGGAACCACCTCTTCCCTCCACGGACAACGACAGTGGCTCCGTTTTCCGATCAAACTGCGATGGCGACGATGGCTGCTGGTCAGGATCTACTGGGCGTCAGCTTCTGAGTTGATTGGTGGGGGCAGTGACATCCACGACGGCCTGGAGAGAGAGAAACGACGGTGGCGGGAGCGGCGATTCTGACCACCACGGACGGCAGCGCTCCGGCCAGAATCGAGCTATGAAAATGGATGAGTTTTCTTCGTCTCGCTGCACTGAGTCCATAGGGACTGAAATCATCTCAATCAGAGGTCGGATGGTGGAAATATCACGACGGGAAGAAATGGGTAATTTCAAAACTTCCACCGGCGATTGCAGCTGATTCTGACGAAGTTGGAGGTCGTGCCACATGTCGTTGAACTCAGCTCGTCGAGATCTTTCTATTGACACCGGCAGTGTCAAAAACGGAAGTCAGAATCTCAACTTAAGTATTTGGCCATTGATAGTTTTGTGAAAGAACGTGAGAGAAGAGAGAGTGAGTGAGCAGGAATAAGAGAGAGAAAGTGAGAGTACCCCAATAATTTCACTATATAAAGTGTCTGATTAAGGCAAGATTACGCGCTTGATCTTATCCTCAAATATTTCCTCTAAACATAATAAATTTATACTGATTAGAGGTAATTAATTTAGCTCACGTAATTTAATCTACTACTTACAGTCCAACATTAATTTCTGAATAATTCAATATTGTTTTATATTCTTACTCGCGTAATATTTCGAACTGTTTCAAGTCTTGAAATTAATTCTAGACTGAACAAATTCTAAATTTAACTATTCTGCATTATATTCTGGGAATGATGTTATTTATGACGGTGTCAACTCCCGAACTCACATTGTACCCTTATACTATGGGTATTTATCTTGTGAATTTAACCTAACTGTCTGGCAATTAAAGATTTTCTCTTCTTTTAAAATGTCAGTGTGTTTTTTTATACGCTGCTAACATCGTACTATGCTTGGAGATCCTTGAAATTAAGATTCTCAAACTATACTTGTACTGAAAATTATTCCGCCTTAAAATACAGTGAGAATTTTATCGATCGAATTTACTTGATCGAAAACATGAACTTAACATGAAATCTGCTATAGAATTTTAGAATACAGATATTAATTTTATAAATCCTCCATTCACAATATAACATAATATTTTCTAGGAAAATCATTGACTTAAAAATACGTGAATTGTATTATTTAAGGTCTGGAATTTTCTCAGTCATTACACTACTTAACTTAAATCCATTCATCTCGAGAGTCTGTTTTTACAGTTTTAACTTACGGTTAACTCCTTCCCTATGTTCATCAACTAAAACTATATCGTCCGCAAAAAGCATACACCAAGGAACTCTATCTTGGATTTCTCTTATCAGCTCATCCATCACGATGTGAAAAGACAAGGACTAAGAGCATATCCTTGATGAAGGCCAATCCGAATGGAGAACTCTGCCGTGTAGCCTCCAACAGTTCTCACACTCGTGACTACCACATCGTACATGTCCTTAATTACCTTAATATACCTCACATGCACTCTTCTTTTTTCTAGCACCCACCATAAAACTTTCCTCAACACCCTATCATATGCCTTTTCTAAATCTATAAAGACCATATGTAAGTCCGTCTTGGCTTCTCTGTAACTTTCCATCAGCATCCTAATAAGAAAAATTGCTTCCGTGGTTGATCTGTCTGGCATGAAGCCAAATTGGTTACCCGAGATAGTAGTTGTGGCCCTTAATCTACTCTCAATAACTCTCTCTCAAAGTTTCATAGTGTGGCTTATTAACTTTATGCCCCTATAATTGTTACAATTCAACACATCTCTTTTATTTTTGAAGATGGGGACAAGAATATTTTTCCTCCATGCATCAGGCATATGCTTCTTCTTTAGTATCTCATTAAAAAGCTTAGTGAGCCACACAATTTCAGTATCTCCTAACGCCATCCAAATCCCTGTTGGAATATCATCTGGCTCACATGTCTTCCCTTTTTTCATCTTCCGTAGTGCAGTTTTAACTTCCGAGACTCTAATTCTTCTTGTGTACATCACATTAAGTTCTCCTTGTGACCTAAGATTGTCAAACTCTATCGCATGATCATCATTATAAAGCTTCCCAAAGTAACTCCTCCACATTTCCCTAATGTCTTTATCTCTTGTCAGATTCTGATCTGTATCATCCTTAACACACCTCACTTGATTTAGGTCCTGACACTTCCTTTCTCTTATCTTAGCTAATTTATATATATCCTTCTCTCCTTCTCTAGTCTCAAGTTTCCTATATACCTCATCTAAGTAGAACGAGCCTTACCAACTGCTCGCTTAGCTTCTTTTTTCGCTTCTTTGTACTTATTAAAAGTTTCAACATCCTTACGCTTTGGTAAATCTCTATATAAATCCCTCTTGATCCTAATAGCCTTTTGAACTTCCTCACTCCACCACCAGGTTTCTTTCCCAGGGGGCCTTTGCTTCTAGATTCTCTTAGTACCCCATTTGCCACTTTTCTAATGCAGCTGGCCATGGCATCTCACATAGTACTTACATCACCTACATATGACCAAGTAGCCTCATCTAACAACTTCTCTTTAAAGGTCAATTGTTTTATCCCCTTCAAATGCCACCAACGAGTTTGTGGGGGGTGGTTTATCTTTGTTATGATAAAATCATGTCCCAACGCAAATTCCAAAATAGATTTTCCTTCTTCGTTTCGAGCTCCAAAACCAAAACCACCATGGATCATTTTGAAGTTTTCCTTATCCCTCCAATAAAAATGTTATCCTCATTGCATATACGACAAACTAAGTCATCCATGTCTTCTCAAAACTTGACTTTAGTTTCCGCATCCAATCCTATTTGTGAAGCGTAAGCACTAATTACATAGATGAACTTATTTCCTAGTACCAATTTGAGCATAATAATTCTATCCCTTATTCGCTTAATCTCAACTACGTCATCCTTCACAGTTTTGTCCACGAGAATACCAACTCCATTGCGATTCCTTTCCCAACCTGTATACCATAACTTGTGTCCTAAATTTCCAATCTCCTTTGCTTTCTCTCATGTCCACTTCGTTTCCTGTAAGCATAAAATGTTAATTCTTTTTCTTATCATAACATCTACTAACTCCATAAATTTACCAGTTAAAGAACCTACATTTCGACTACCTAAACGAATTTTCCTATCATGGGCTAGCTCTGCCCCTTGCACATGTCCATAAATGTGCAAAGACCCCCATTACATATTTTTCACCATATCCGGGGCCCGACATGGCGCATGGGCTCACTTTTCCCCCCACACACGTCCATAAATGTGCAAAGACCCCCTTGCCTATTTAACACTATACCCGGGGCCCGGCATAGCGCGTCGCACGTAGGGAACGCCCCAACAGATTCTATGTGAGTGAAATGCATGAGAGTGACTTATTTTTACGCTGGCCGTCAACCTACCGCAACCCTCCTCTTTTACCCGGGCTTGGGACCGGCTATACAAACACATAGGCAGAGTTGCAAAATGCATATTATAACAAACAAAAAACCACTAAACAATGAAACGGCGAGGAAGATGAGACGAGTGTCTAGTTGAGAAAGACAACTTATTTTAAGACATTTATGTATGAAAAAAAAAAAAAAAAATACCACTTAAGATGGTAAAAAATATTACTTATGCTGCTTTACTCAAAAATAAATAATTTTCATTCAATTATTAAAAAGAAAACATCATGTCATAATGACATTCAATTATTTAAAATGTCATGAATAATAAATCTTTACAAAATCACGTTAACTGCAACTTAAGTACATATTTTTTATTTTAATAATAACATACACGGTACCAACAAGCTCAATCTCATCCATATCCTAACGGCCTAATCCACCTCCTATATTTATTTATTTATTTTTCCTACATCCTGCGTGGGGGAATAACTGATAAAGCAAAAGAAAAATGACCGACTACTATTGTTCTCTCTTCAGATTTTCATTGGGATTGGCTTTCCCTTTGTGCGCCACACCATTTTGTTCCACTATAAGAGCAAAAGGGCCAACCAATCCTTGTTACATTAGCAATTTTCATCACCAAAAGTTCAAAACGCCCATACAATCTTTGGAGTAAGACTACAACACATTTTCTATCTCTCTTCTTAAGGGCACCACCAATGCTAAGCACCACAACTAATAAAAGGTGTGGGTCCAACACTGCGGAATCGACATTCTATTAGTAGTGGTGCTGAGCACCACCAGTACTTAATAATATTGCTCAAATATAAAATGTATACACGCGAACAATTTTTTATGTGAGCTTTTGGGGCTAAATGGTACCAAAAAGCTACCACTAATAAACAAGTAATGATGCAAAATTGCTTCCATTGTGAAAAATTCTGAGCAACGCTAGTTCTCCAAAAAGAAGCACAACTTGTTTTTGGACAATCACATAGCAATTACCAACCAAAGAGAGAAGATGTGGAATACTAATCATAAATAAACTCTCAATGCATTGATGGGAATTAGTTGTTTTCAGTTGATTTCCATATCTCGGTCTCCAGAAGAAAAAAAGAATGCATACTCACATATTCTTACTCTATGATTAGAGCTTTAAGGATCAGCCGACTTATCACATTCCCTTCTACTGTAACCTTTGTGGCAACTTACTAAAGATCAAGTAGCCAACAAAAAAAAAAGGCATCTGTAATATATGCATTTCTGACCATCTTTGTCAGAATTAAGAGGTAAAATCTTATATTCACTTTTATCATTTCATTGACACAACACACTTTTTAGCCCGTTTGTTTTGCGGGTCGAACCAATTCAGACCCTTTTGCTATAATGTTTTCTCTTAAAAAGATTTGAATTTCTGTTAAAACCTATAAACCAAACTGGCCATTTATAATCTTCCTCCTCCTGTATCCGACACTGGTAATAATTCTGAATTCCAAACCAAACTGGGAACACAAAACATCATACCCGTTACCCATTTCAATCCTAAGCTCATAATTGTAAAATAGTCAACCATGTAGTACATTAGTGAATTCACCAAAGATTTGAGTCTAACAAGTAAGTTCAAAATGCAATGCAGATTAACATTTATCCATAACTTTGTGCAAAATTGAAACTGGGTTTTACTTTTTTTACCTGCATTCTTCATCAGAACTATTTGTCCTCGACAAGAACACCTTTTTAGGTGAAGAAGACACATCCTTTGATCACAAATTTGCAATGGACTCTTCCTCGGAAACAACAATGGTCACTTGTCCCTGATGACTAACTTCACTGAATTCACTCACACTGGAATTCCTTTGCCTCTCCAAATCATCACCGCCATTCGGCATCTCAATTATGTGTAATAATCGACACAGAAAATTACCTATATATATATTTCACTTTTGAATCCTCAGTTGCTCAAATTCAAGGGATTGAGAAATGAAAAAAAAAAAAAAAAAAAAAAAAAAAAAAAACCCCAAAAAAAGGATTTGGAATTCAAATTGCCATAAAAAAAAGGAAAAAGAAATAAATTTTGAGAGTTTCACAAATACCCAAATAAAGAAAGGAAAAGAAAAAGGAAGAGGAGTTTTTGGTTTTCAGAGATTCGTTACCTGAATAAGGGAAAAGGAAGGAAAACTCTGCTATAGTAATGTAGCTGAATTTTCTGTTTTGGTTAACCCAAAAGGAGGAGACATTACTGATAAAAAAAAATAAAAAATCAAGAAAACAGTTTTCGCGCTTCAGAGATGGGATTTTTTTGTCCCTTGTTTTTTGATTGAATTTGGTAGAAATGGTCTGAAAATGGGGAAAAGAAAAATCTTTTAATTTATAGGTATATATGTATGCCTATTTGTGTTTTTTTTTTAACAATGATTTTTGCTGTTTTACTAATCTCTATTAGTGGAATTTTGTTAATTAATTAGTAATTAGTGTTTTTTTCTGATCAATTAGTAATTAGTGTTTGCTTGCTTGCTTTTGTTTATTTATTTTTATTAAAAAAATATTCTTATTATTATTGTTACTTTTTTTTTTTTTTTGGATTGAGTGAAGCAATCGCCTACTTATATTCTCGATAATAAACACCCGTCACCGAAGGACTGCCCAACCAAACACCAATCCAATGGTCCATGCAATTTTAGACTATTCACTTGCCTAGTTTTTTTTTTTTTTTTTCCTACTTGCTTAGTATTTAGATAAACAGTGTTATGTTACATTTTTAGGGAAATTTTACGGTAGATTAAAAAAAATTAATAAAAGAAACCGTTAATTCTGCATATATAATGTAATTTTAAGTTTTAACCAATTTGAAAATTGATAAATATGAGTTCTCCTCCATAGAGAGCTCCATATCTTTGTAAAAATAATTTATAGTAGTTTTTAGGGACGTTTGGTTCATGAATTTAAAATCATGATTCAGAATTATTCTCGATTTATGTGTGTTTTTTTTTTAAAAAAACACTATAACAAACCACGAATTATGATTCAAACTATGACACGGGTCTTTACTCCAAACGCACCCTTCATATTTCTATTTTATACTTGTAAGTGAATGGTCTTTACATGTCAAAATTTTCGGAGAGAGTACCGATTTTGTGGGGTTTTTTTTTTTTTGTCATTTTATTTACTTAATTTTGACTTTTTAAGTCATTAAACTATTGAAAATAAACAATGGGGTCATTGTGTTTCAGCAAGTAGTTGAAACGCATTGTCTTCTTTTCAAGGGAATATTTTTCCAAAACGGACTCAACTTCTACTTTATTACAATAGGTCGATTTTACACCAAACTCTCTCTCTCTCTCTCTCTCTCTCTCTCTCTCTCTCTCTCTCTCTCTCTCTCTCTCTCTCTCAACAAAAAAAGAGCAATAATAGTATAATGTAATGATAAGTTTTTTTTCTTGGGTTAGAAATCGTAACAATATGTCCCGTTCATTTTACCGATTTGAATTTTGCTACAATAAAAAGTTCTCAGAAACAGTTACATCTAACTTTTTTACTACAGTTAAAAAACTCACATAAAGTCATATCTTAACTCAAATTAAAAATTCGAATCAACAAACTAAACGGATCCTATAAAAAGGATAACGTTATTGTTGGTCCCTCCTCCTGTGTCAATACGTGATTGCCACAAATGCAAATAAAAAATTCGTTTTCCAAATTCCACTAATAAGTGTATCTTTCACAACACAATAAAGAATAAACATGAATCCGACTATCCACATGAATCCTCTCAAAAGTAATTAAAAAAAATCCCAAGTAAAGGAATGTGACATGAAAAACTCGAAAATGTCTAAGCAAAGTGAAAAAAAAAATGTCCAAAAAAAAAAACAGAAGAAGAAGAAGAAAGAAAAACGAACACACAACAATGTACAAAGCACATACTTTTTAAATTAAAAAAAAAAAAAACGATGCATAGAGCACAATTCAAACTCAAGAGTGCCTTTCTTAAAATGTGTGTGCGCGCGGAGGAAGAAGAGGAAATAGCCATTTTCTTTTCTTTTTAAAGGAAAATAACTCTTTTCAGGATAATAAAAAATGGCCGAATTTGGTTGTAAGCTAGTAAAATGGGTGTTGTGGTGATCTAGTAATTTACGAGGATTTGATCGATCTACAATTTACCTCATGCCAAAAATTCAATTAGTTTGTAGGATAAATAAGTATTTATTTTTAGCGTTTTAAATACATGTTATTTATTTAAAGAAAACGTTTAACAAAATATATAAATATAATTTAGGTTTAAATCCCATCAGAGAAGTGGTGTATTCAATACTAATTTAGGTTTATCACTCTCAATTCATTTTCTACATTTATTATTTGATTCGTGAACTCTACTAATATGATATATTATTATTTAAACATAAAATTAACTAGTAGAGAATGGAGTCTACATGACAAATAATAAATGTAGAAAATGACAAAAATAGTGACAAAAAAAATGATACTAGCATTTCACTCCTCTAATTTACCTGTGAATATATTGCCATCAAGACCTTTCTGGGGCATTAATATTATTTTGCACCGTCGTATTAAGTTACATGGCCAATTTCACATTCTCTGACAGGAAAAGCACTTCCACAAGCAATTACTACTACTAGAACTAGGAGAATCGCACCTAAGAATACATACAAGATTGGTAATATTTCTAGTATAACATTTTACACAACTAAAATATTGGTCTAATTAGTCTCGTGATTCCTTTCATATAGTACATACCCAGAAGAAAATTTACATTAAACTATTAATTTCAGTTTTAGGATGATTGATTAATCACCATTTTTTTTTCCTTAGAAGTTTACACTCAATCAGCAAAAAGAGCGTTCCAATCACAAAAAGCATAATCCTTATGGACCAAGTAGAACACATCGTCAAGCAATTCCTTCACTTTTTCTCTTTTGTCTGTGTGTTCAGAATCCCTTGTGTCTTTTCTTCTCTATAGCTCCAAACATACTCATTATATCCTTGAATTGTCCAATAAGGCATCACTTTATTCTCTAAAAATGGTGTCATTTTGGCCCCAGCCAACTCCTTATATCCCTTGTTAATTCTTCCATTCCATAGCAAACAAACACAAAACAAACTTCTTACTCTCCATTGTCTAGTTTGGATTATTTTTCTTTAACCTTGAAAACATGCCGGTCGCCGAGTCAGTTAAGCCAAGTGGATCATCCTCCGAAGGATACAAGCATAAACACCTCCACCGCGAAGTCAGAGATATGGTCTCAACCATCACTCATCGCCTCACCAACATTCACAAATCTGGCTCTGTCCAAGCTGGCCAAGAGGAATTTGATGAGGATGACAATGGTGTGAGGATCATCACCCTCGCGGGAACAAACACTGGGGCAACCCTCCAAGGGGAGCTGGACGATAAGTCCTCGGGGCTAGATGGGGACCAACCGGTGCTAGGAGAATCGGACGCCTTGCAAACCTACGTCAACAGCAACTTCCAGGCAGTCAACAACTCCATCATGATGGGAGGGAGCTACAACACCAATGACCCTGGCGTTCATGTGGAGATATCTGACTTTGTTGATCCTAAAGAATCTAAGGCTGCACAAAAGCGGGTATGGAAGGGAAAGAAGAAGAACAAGGAAGCTGCCAAAAGTGACAAAACAACCGAATCTGAGAGCTCTGATTAAGGGTTTCATGGAGTTGGAGAGGTGACGTGAGGAAGGAAGTGCATGGAGGTGTGTTCTAAGTTATCTCTATACGTAGTGTCATGTCATGTGGTACTTTAGCCATAATGAGAATGGTGAATAAGGTCTTCTTATGACTAAAATATATGCTGTTTGAGGCTTGAGAGCTAGACTAGATGGCGGTATTGCTTCTACCCCAGAATAAATTGCTTGTTTTACGTTAATATATATATATATATATACATATATATACGCAGAAATATAAGGCAAGAAAAATAGTTGTGTTACTGTGCTATTGCATACGAGTCGAGCAATAAATTTGTTAAAGCTCTTGTACCCTTCCCCTTTTTGTTGGAGCGTCATTGTTCTTGCTAAATTTTCTCATGAATCATCTAGAATTATATGGATCATAAGAAAACCATCCGGGCAGAAATGCTAAGAATCTTGCTGCCTTGCTCATGTAAGAAATACGGAGTAGAAATGTTCTTTTCTTAGCGTGACTTTGGTAGGTTTAACTAAGTTGGTTACTTTAATTAATTGCATTCAATTAGACAAACTTCCAAATAATCACATAAAATTTTGGTTGGTATTTTGCAATACTTTGTTATCTTGATTAACAATTCGTCTAGCAAAGTATAACAATATCACTAATCTTGGAATTCTCTACATTGCAAGGTCTTTTGCTCACCACAAAATATGACAATTTTTCGTCACATGGTGTAACCAGTTCTGGCTTTCAGGACAAATTATTTAAGATCTAGCTTAACATGGGAGTACCCATAAACCACAGATTACATGCCAAGAATTCAAAATCTGGTAATTCATACAAACAGATGTTCTAAATGCATGTGGAGGATTACACGGCATTTGGTTGACATTAGAAATCAATTTAACAGAGGCCACCAAAAATCTGTTGGTCCACCCTGACTGAAAAGATAAAAGAGAGAAACTTGAATAGAATCCCATATAAATTATTTAATTTTTAAATAATTTCATGATCGCACGTGTTCGCTGGAGATAGGTTTGATAGAGAGACACAAGAGGAACTATTTCTCAAAAGGGATTAAGCAGCAAGAGTTTGTGAATCCTCTGAAAACCACCTCTGCAATCACAAGCCAACTACATGGAGGGATTTCCATATACAAAGCTAGTAAGACCTAAGAAAATTGAATCTTTTGAACTAAAATCAATATAAACATCTACCGACTAGATTGTTATGAGTGGCTAAAACCAAGGAAAGAGGAAATTCTTTTCCTAGTTTTATCCCCTACCATAAATATACACATAAACTAAGCTAGATTCTTTGGTTATCCACTAACCGACAATCCTTGGACTGGAGCCCATCCGTGCAACAGCTCTCAACCATGATTGTTCCCTGGCACAATCAAGCAGTCAGTTCTACGCTCGATGGCGACCAGAGGCATGCACAAGAACCAAAAAGGTAGATGCGCGAGAAAGTCTTTCGTTATTGAATAAATAATCAGCAGAAACATCCACAGAAAGAAGATCTAACCTCTAGAAGTACTTTTATTTTGAACTCTGTGACCCTTGTCATGTGAAACTGAAGGAAACTTTGGTATGATCAATGAGCTTTGTAATCCTTCCAATAGCTGTGTCAGAAAAGACAGAAGAATGAGGCTCGACTGCTTGAAATACTGAGGCAGCATTCAATATCAGTACCAAAAAAGAGCAGAAAGGTTGGAAAGAACGAAAGAAGTCAGATGCTATCAAAAACTGCAAATATCGAGAAATCCTAAGGTCATAGAATGAGAACATGATAAAAAAGCATCAAATACATCAGGTAAAATGATATCGAGACACTCACTCTAGATGTTGGCTGAATTCTGCGATTAGATCTGCGGGGCTCAACAACTTCGGATGTTGATCTGGTGGTGTTGCCATTAAAAACTTTGTCCTCCTCAATTTTACCCAACTTTCCACTAGCAGGTGCAAGTTTTCCTTTATTTGCCCGTTCAGATTTAGCAGTTGATGTAGAAATTTTCTTTGATGGACCATCTAGTGCCGGGGCCAACGAAGCAAAGATAAATGGGGTTTCTGCTGGTCCTACAGAGCCAGAAAAGGACACGGTTTCCATCAAGTTTTGCTTTCTGGACAAATTATCAACATTGCTTAAAGAATCCTTTGCATTTCCCGTGTGGTCTCCAGCAGTGCTATCACCAGAAGTGGAAATTGCACTCGTTGAAAAGTTCTCCCTCTGCAGGACAGTTCTACCTGAAACGGCTTGCGGCTTCCCAGACTTAAGACCTTTAAGCTTTGATTCAGCTATCCGTTTTTCCTTGGGATCATTTTTCAGTCCACGGGATCCTGGTCCTTGTGGCGCCATGTACTTCAAATATTTAAGCGAATCATTTGCCTCGATGTTCTTATTGCTCTGATCTGCCACATTATATTTGCTAACTTCCATAAACTTTCTCTTCTTTCCTGGTTTAGGAACACCAAATATCACTCCCGATCCCTGCTTCTGCAAACCAGTTCGAACCATTCTGGGTGCATCAGGCTTGCTGACATTTCTAGTGCTCTTACCGACATTAAATCTCTTTTCAGTTGCAGCCAAATCCAGTATTCTTGATTCTTCAAGTTTCCCTGCATCCAAGTTGTCGGTGCTTTTTTCTATCTTGTCTTTCCCTTTGGCTTCCATAGCTGGACTGCCCAACTTTAAACGCTTCTCCTGTGGAATATCACCCTGTAGAAGAGACTTGCGTTCAGCACAAAATGACGAAGGTACAAATTCACAAGATAAAAAGCAAGCACAACGACATGCAATAGTACCTCGTGTGGGGAGGAATCATTCCGCAAGTTTGACCATTCCGCCCATTCTCCATCCTTCCAAATGAGAGAAGGCCGAAGGTGCCATGCTTTGACGACTGATGTTTCACCTTGAGCTGCAAGTTTGATAAATGAATATAATCCACGTGGAAATAGAAAAAACATTATACAGTAGAAAACATTTTATCACCACAAGCAAAGAAAGGAAAAAGATTAAAAGCAAAAAAGTCAAATACCAGGAAAATGGACCGTGACTGATGTTTCATCCTTTTTATTCTTTTCGGTGACAACTCCTTCCCACCAGCTGAAACATCAAATTATCAACCATGAGAACAAGTCAGCCATAGAGATAGCAGAGAACTTAATCCAAACCCTCAATATCAATATTAAAAAAAGGAAGAAAATCAAGATTGAAGGTCTGGCAAGGAAAACAAAAAAGTCTTGATCAATGCAGGCTGGTTTAAACAGTATAATGCATATCCACCAAACTAAAGTTTCAACTCTGGACCCGTACCAAGTAAAACCCAACATAGTATATGCACTCACCCGAACGTAAGAAAGAAGGAAGTTTATTTTCTAGGGCTCTTACAAAAGTTGTTATTCCAGGCTCGAAAAGTTGCATGGATGGACTAGGATCTTCAAGATTTTCAAGGTAACAATGAAAAAATGTTTGCAACTCTTCTCTTGAAGGATTTTTAGTCCATTAGCTGATAATATAATAGAAGAAGAAATGTGTCGACAGATATAGATTCATCACGTTTTGCTAAAACAGCTTAGACACTCTTAGAACTGCCTAATATCCTAACCCATCACCCACAGTCTCTTCATCTTTCCAACATCACTTTTCTAAAACCTAAACCCAAAAAGACTGCCCTGTGGTGTGGCCAGAAAATACTAGAAAGCTAAGATTCTATGCCTTCTGTGAACTGAATGTTCCACACACAAAAAAAATAAAAAAGGTAAACGAATATCCTTTGCGCGTGAAATTTTAAGGTTCACCCTCCTACAGTTTTTTTTTCATTTTCACATCTGCAGCATTCTAGAAGCAAATAAGCACGTATAATAGGATATATCAATATTTAGCCATTTATCTAAATAAAAATATCTGAGTTAAAATAATAACTTTTTGTATTACCCCAAAACAATTTCGTTGGACATAAGAGGTCCAAGAAACAACAAAAACAGTTTCGAAAATCTAGACAGCCTCTTAAGTGTCAATGCTTGCAGTATAACCTAGTAATAGCAGTCTATATCTCACAAGGAAATGCGTTAACCACAAGAAATCATAAGAATTTCTGCGAGTAATTTCTTTTAGAAGTAATTGAATAATAATGCTTCCCTTGGGTTGCTCTTCCATGCATTGGAAGATTGTACAAAAAAGTATACATCCATACCTATTTGTCATCCATGCATCAACTCTATCTCCGACAGACCAATTATAGTCCCCCATGGCTGCTCTGCGCCTTTTCCTCGTGCCTTCATATCGCACTGCAGTAACAGGGCGGGCAATACGAATTTTGGGTCGGTCATCACCCTCACCTTCAAGAGCCACCCATTCTTGTAATTGTGCTAAGCCTGTATAAATAAAGGCAGCTACAAGTTACCATAAGCAAGCTGTGCATGCAATTTACAATGACAACAAAACTAAATTGCGAACTGGTTATAGACCATTAACAGGCAACTTTCTCACTTCAGACGACAAAGATGAAATAAAATCTGCATGAAATATAGGTAATTGCTTTATCTCACCATCCTGTTCAATCTCCGTGTAAGATACACAAGCTTTCCCATCATTCAAACTCAGAACATTTGCTGTGTACCAGGCTGCTTTAAATCCATCACCATCTTTAAATACCTGAATTAAATAACCCGGTTATAACTAACCTTCAAAACCTATGAAATCCACCACATTTGAATAAAAAATCTACACAAGTTCCATTAAAAGTAGAAAGCACCCACGTAAACAGCATACTCTTGTGAGAAAGCACAATTTGAGAGAATATTTATATTATTCCTAACAACTTGAAAAACCTGATTAAAACTAATTAACATTTCTCAAAGAACTATCAGCTCATATACCTCAACTTTAGAACCTTCCTTGATGTTATTTTCTTTAAGGACTTCAGCTGCCTTTTCAACGTCATTCTCAACATTAATGGAAGAAGACTTTGGAATAGTCTCAGATTCGAGTACGACGACAATGTTTTTGGTCAAATCAGAAACTTTGTGACCTTTCTGTCCCCTTGATTCCCTCTCACTGGCTATAACAGAACCAGAGATTCCATCTACCAGTCTCAAATGCTCCTCCATTGATTCTTTGGTCACCTCTCTTGAAATAGAAGACTTCTCATTAACAGTCGTCTGTGTTTCTTTCTTACCTAATCTTCCATCTTTTGAATTCTTAGCAGAAAAATTTGCACCTTCTCCAACACCTCCAACTCTCGATTGCTCTCTAGTTATTTCGGTTGATTTTGCAACCCACTCTGAAGATAATTGAGGTGCTCTCCAGTAACCCTCTGGACCAGCTTCTATTAGCTCGTTCAGAGGTAAAGTATCACCCATTGCGACAATCTTCCCAGCTTGTGAAACAGCTTCTGCAGCCAACTCAGCAGCTTTTACAATCGCATCCATATTTTCAGCTCGCTTTGAGGCGGCTGATGCAGCTTCCACTTTTCTCCTAGCAGCCTCCCTAGCAGCAGTAATTATTGAACTTGAACTGTTCGCTCCATCTTCTCCCCTCAAAATAGATGCAGGAGTAGCCTTTCCAAATTCGTTCACCCTTTCAGAAAATGAAATTCTAGTACTTTGACTGGGATTTTCAAAGCTATGTGAAACAAATGCTTCATCAGCCATCAATTTTGCTTGCAATGCCGCATTGGATGCGACATTGGCAACTGCAGCAGCCGCCTTTGCAACAGCAGCAGCAGCTGCTACTGCTACAGCAGCAGACGCCAATTTAGCTTCAACATCCGATACCAATCCAGAAGTTTTCCGCTTCTCCAACTGACCCCATATTTCTTGGCTGTACCCAACGGCTGCAGCAGCAGGAGCAGCTGCATCCTCCGCCTGTTTACTAGCCTCCTTAATTTTACTATGAGTTTCTTCCGATAAAATAGCCTTCTGCACTACATCATGGTCTGCTTTTCTAAGAGAATCAGAAGAAGGTGTAGGAGTTGCAGACACAACCAATTTCTCTGGCATAGCTTGAGACACGAAAGAAGCAGGGCTTGTGATGGCAACAGATGTAGTCAGATTACTAAATACCACTGGTGCAAAAAGTGCTTCTGGTTTGGATTGAGATTGCAAAATAACCTGGCTCGTTTGCTCAGAAGCTTGGTTCTTTTTTCTTTTTCTAGGCTTAGTATCAGCAGAATGCTGCCCAGGTGATGACGTCACCTTTTTCAAGTCAACCACAGGAGCAGCAGTGGTGAATACACTAGCTAGAGCACCAGTTTGAACCATAGGACTGGATGAGACATGTTTTGTACCAGAGGAATGCGGCACAGTTGTATCCTTTACAGGAGTCAACTGAACAGGTTCTGTATTAGGAAATGCTGTAAAACGTATACTGGCCTCTGGTACTGAAGGTTGCGGAGAAGGAACCCAGGGACCGCGAAAGGGGACCTGAGACATCCATGAAGTGTTATGTCCAAGAAGGTTCCTGATAGGGGGTGTCTGAAAAGGATGCATTGGGGTAACTGCCTGCTGATAGTCCATGACAGAACCTCTTGGCATGACACCAGACTGCATGCCGTCACCAACTGGTGTGGGGAGACTCCAAAGAGGAGACGACAGGGGTATCATAGGGCTTACAATGGTTTGAGAACTCTTGGTGCTTGATCGACTAACTGGTGTGGATAAACCTTTACTTTGAGTTTGAGGAGCACTCTGTTTGCTAACTTGGTCTAGTTTTGTGGTAGCGGTAGAGGTTTGACGTGAATGCAAAGGAGTTTCTGGATTAATAGGATTAGACTTTTGACTTTGTAGCCTCTCAACACACGCTTGCCAGGCATTCCCCCACATGCTCCTTCCACCATCTAAAGGCACAAAATTGGAGAAGATCACTATAACTGTGCAACAGCTATAAACAGGAATCAGCAAGTTAATTATACATATTTTAAAATAGAAAAGAAAAAACCAACCAGATCCTGCAAATGCTGACAGCATATACGCTTCTTCAGGTGCTGTCCCTTGACTGCAGCAAACAGAAAAATTAACCAACAAACACACAAACAAAACATAAGGAAAGAAAGAAGAAGATTGTTTGTTTCCCCTTTTTAGCATAAAGAAGGTAACAGATCTGCAATTTGCTTATGTAGGAAGCATACATCTTTTGTTTTTAATAAGCAAAGGCATAACTGCAAATTTTATTGAACACACATGACATGCATTAAGCTCAACTGCAAATTTCAAATCAAAAGGTAAAGTCCTCGCTTTCCTTTCTACCCAAATTTCACATAAAGTTGGCAAAACTGCAAAATTCCACATTGTCCGAGTTTTCTCATTTCTCCAAAAGCAACTCTAAAGAGCTCCTTGGCATCACACATAAGATCAAACTCTTTACAAAAAATCGTCTATGGTTTTTTCTCTAATTCTTGTGAACATAAAAATGATCCCAGATGGATTTGCAAGAAGGGGATGTTTGCCAACTATAAAACATGAAGCTTTGAAAAAAAAATGCAAAACCAAATCACACCGTTATCTGCCCACAGCAATTCCATGACCTGGTTCCACTCTCCTTCCTTTACTTTGTAGAACATTCCATATACTTTTCTCTTTATTTTTCTAATACTTATGTTTGAGTAGAGGTTCAACAGCCGTCATCATACACTTCATATGTAATAGATTTGTGCACTTCATGACTTGATATGTTATATCACCTAATCATGGAATATCTACTACTATGTGAACAAACAAAAGAAAGGACTCACATCAAAGATCCATATACAAAGATCTGGGCACGCAATTGCACTTGTTGGAAGTCTGTAAAAGGTTGTTGAAAAACCGTAGAAGGTGAAGCCGAAGCATTTAAATCTGGTAGACTGGATGTTGATGCAGCAAGAACAAAGAACGGTTTATTATTATTGTTGCCTTCAACATGTCCATAATGCTGCATCTCGTTTGATTGCATAACATGGAAAATCCCAGTTGGAGCTGATTTTTCGCCTCTTTCTGCTTGTTTTGCCGGAGTTGTTTCTTTCAAATTACTTCCTTTCTTTGCATTATCTTTTCCTGTTGCCTTGGCTGATGATCGCCTGGATTTACGCTCGGGAGTACCTTTAGAGCGACCACGTGCAATTTCTACATTGGAGACTTGTGGAGTTGCCTGAGAAATATCTTGAGTAATCTTGGGGTCCATTTGGCCCACAAGAGAATTTAAAGGAGATCCCTCTGCAATCTTCATAAAAAAAAAAAAGATTTCTTGTAAGAATTTGTAGTCATAACATGCAAAATCCCTTAAAATTTCCATTCAAATAATATGTATATGAACGACTGTTGCCATAGTCTCTAAAAGGAAAGAGGAAAAACGCAAAGAAATGCAAGTCAAAAAATAAAAATAAAAAGCTCTAAAAAAATAAATTAGCCATGTAGTGTAAATAATAGCAACAAAAAGAAGAGGTAAGATGGTTACTCCTGCAGCTGAACTAGCAGGGTACGACTGCAAGTTTTTTCCAGCATCTCTTTTAGCCAATTGTGTAGATGAGCTGACACCAAAACTCCCACTTTGCCCCTCCTTGGAGGCATCTATTCTTTTTGAATCTTGGGCACCGGATGCAACCTTTCCAGAATCACCATCAGAGACCTTAGAATCTGAGGAATTCAGATTTGTGGATCCCTTGACACCCTCTTCCGCCCCATGTACACCCTGATAAAGCTTAGGGGAACCAGGAGTAGGTACGCTACGATCAACAGAACTGCCTCCATTATCTAGTGAAACAAACTGAGTATTAGATACAGGGTGGATCTGGGGTTTAGATAAGTACTAACAGAAATAAAAAGGATGACAACCGAATGCATTCTTTTTAAAACAAAAATAACTAAGTTTGAACCTTCAAACCTTTGTAAATCATCTTCAAAATGTATTTTTTCATGAGTTCTACTCCTTAAGTTATAAAACAACTCAACACAAGATCAGTTTCTCACTTTGCTTGCTAAATGGTAAACATACAAAGTGGAACTATAAACACAGATACCGTCTGGTGACAGTGTGATACCTCCACGATTTCCTTATCACTAAATTTTCCTTAAAAATTTTGATTTTTACGCAGTGGGTGTCAGAAACCTAACCTATACCTGAACCAAAATAGACATCCCTATTAAGGCAACATAAAACATTGCCATAGTTTAAACTGTTAATCGTGTTCATATCATGATCCAAACTTCAACCCAAACAAGGAACTCCAACTGGTATAAAATCTGCTTTGAAATGGAACCTCGTCACATCTCTTTCAGATACATAACACAGAAAGCACACAATCATGTATGAAAAACTGAGTAGTTAAAACACGAGGTGCTGATATAGGCTAGAAATTAGTATGCTTAGACATACAAGTACTAAAAAATTATTAAACAATGGTTAAGTCCAATAACATCCAAACCGTTCCACTTAGCAAATTCATAACATTTAACAAAGATCCCCCCTTATCACTAGTTTTTTACCCAATCATTTCACTATAACATAGGTCACTTTCTTTTCACTTTTCTCCAAAGCTACAGTCCAGGCAGGCTGTTCAGGGAAGCAGCTGAAGGCCAGAGTAAAGGGAATTTAAGCCCGTTTGTTTCATATATTCAAACTCAAATCATTGTGCGCGTTTGGAATTAGTTTCAAAATGATTTTATTTTTTGTATGAAAATGAAAATGAAAACGTTTTCAATCTCATACATAATCATTTTTTAAAATGCGTTTGGTAATTTATCAAGAGATTGTTTTCAGTATAAAAAAATCCATTAATGTCTCTCTCTTTCTCTGCTTAGAGAGGAGAAAACGATAACAAAAAATGAAACATTTCTCTCTCATTTTACACGAAACCAAAAAATCGTTTTCATTTCCATTTTTTGTCTTTATTGCGCCAAACGCAGTTTTGAAAACGTTTTCATTTTTTCTTTCTCAAAAAACATGAAAAACAAAAACAGGATCAATTCTAAACACGGCCATTGTTTCTGCTACAGTGTTTTCCTCTCACAAAAAAAATTTGAATTTCAAACATCAGAATCATGGTTTGAGTATACCTTCCAAACAAGCCCTAAGATTCCATAGTTTTAAATATCAAGAATTTTGTTAACTGAAATAATAGTGACAGATTGGACACCTTTTGACCAACCTATCCTTTCCAATATACCATTCACACAGAAGATAAGTAACAATGGTATTGAGTAGGACCTGTTACTAAATACAAGTAGATGCTACAAACCGACAATGATTCAAAGTAAACCTGTCCCACATATCATATCACCAACAAATGAAAGAAACAAGAAAGAAAACTAGAAAAGTAAATAAAAACATGAAAAAGTTTTGGAACGTTCATTCTCATTTCCAAGAATAATTATACCAAAATACCAAATCACTCACTTTTGGCGTCTGACTCACTAGTCTTCTTAAAACTCTTATCTTTCGATATGAGGGTGACTATATGGCCTTCCTGAACATTTTGACAAGTTCTATCAAGTGGTTCAACCAATGGTAGAGGTTCAGTCTCTGCGAGAATCTCTTCTTTATTTGTAGTTGGTTCTGCATCACATAAGATATTACAAAACTCTAAAAACCATGCAGCAACTTGTTACAAATCCACAGCATATGTTCTTTCAGATACAAAGAAACATCTGGTTTGAAAATAGATTAAGTAAAAGATCATAACAATGACACAAACGTCTCAGATAAGTCCAACCCAGCAACATATAAAACATTTAAGTAAAATTCACCTGAAGTATTTGCAGCATCCTTAAGAACCTGTTCTCTTATGGCGGCCTTCTTGTCAGTTTCAGGCAAAGCTACTGCTTCAGTGACAACAACATCTGTCGCGGTAGATTCAAAAAGAACAGGAGAAATATTCAACTCCTTTCCACGTCCCTCAGTAAGTTCATTAACTGTTGACACAGACTGTTCAACAGTCTTGCACAAGAGCTCTCCAGAAGTATCACGAGGAGTATCTTCTTTAGCTTCAGAAACAGCTTCTACCTGAGAAGATACACTTGAATCAGCAAGAAGTTTTCTTGTAGCTTCTTCTGTTACTTCCAAGAAAATCGACCCCACAACAGGAACAGCTGACATTTGACTGTCTCTGTGATCAACTCCTGTCCTCGCTCCATTTTCAGAAGCAAAAGAAACCTCATCACCCTTCTCATCAGAAGCCAAGTTGGACTTCGGCAAGGCAGCATCTGACACTAGAATTTTAAGATTGGGGTAAGAGGCAGGAAGAAGTTAGAAAAATAGCATATATCGTTTTACTTTCCACTATATTTGATGAATTCAAAAGCATACCTGATTCATATCCAGCAGCAGTAACTCCTAATGTTGAAATATCCAACTCGTTCTTTGTGCTACTTTCACCAAGTGATGAACCAACTTCCTTACCTACAGATTCACTATCCATATAACTGCAATCATTAGGTGACTTTGTGTTCTCCTTTTCACTCACAGAATCATCTCGCTTACACGTATAAACATCAGCCTCCCCTTGGGCTTTGTCTCCCTCACATATTTGCGTGGAATCCACTAGAATGGTGGGCAGAACATGGCTCTCAGCACTCAGATTCTCTCTGGAAGATCCTACAGCATCATGGACACGCTTCAAAGCTCCAGTGACATCTGTTTCACCACATAATTCAGCTGAAGAACATGTAACATTTTCAAGACCTTCACCCTCAAAAGTCTTAGTAACATCAATGGATGACAAAGATGTCTCGGATTTTTGGACTAGAATCTCCTTATCTAACTGCCGCCCACTTTCTACCACATCCTCCATGCCACTGCTCTCTACATAATCCGTCTTTGGTTCCAGAGTAGAAGGCATTTCAGAACTTGTGTTGCTGTCCTCAACTGCATGCCTCCCAGACTGAACATCATTTTTTAAGGCCTCTGGTGGTATGGCAAGTATAACTCCTACATGATCACCACCAATACTTGTGCCTTCATACAGCACCATATCTTCACTTTTACTGGCCTCGACAGGAACTGCAGAACATTCATCTTTACTGCGTCCAGCAACTGTAGGCAGCTCAGAATGTTCCTTTTGAATCCCACTAGAAGGATCCTCGACATTTCTTTCGTTTGCCTCAATTACACTAATCTCTGCAACAGTTTCCACCTTAGACGCTGAGTGGAGAGGGTTTTCATTGTGACAAGTATTTTCAACTACATTTACATATGCATTCTGATTGTCCATTTTAGCCTCCTTGCTTAACACATGACCTTCTGGATTCTCATCACAGGAAACATTGATTTGAGGCTGGACATTACTATTAAGTTCAGTATTGCTTGTGATGGTATTTTGCTCAGACGTTGCTAAATTATCATCTCGTAATCTAGAAGCAAAAGAATCTTCTTGCATTTGGACATCCAGATGTTCATCAATGTCCATTCTGTTTGCATCGTCGCATTTTAAATCCACAAAGATATCTCCCACACTTACATGTAAGCTACCCTTTTGACTATCAGCATTTGGATCACGGTTGTGTGAACTGCCATGAACAACACTTTCACCTCCCTGATTTTGTGAAGGATCCTCAACGTGACGCTGGTCCACTCCTACATCCCCCTTTAAGCCAGAAGAGTTTCCAGCAATTTCATCTGGTGGTAACGCAGTCTCTAACTTTGTAACATCCTTCGTCTGAGAAAGAATGCTACCGTCATGTTTCAAACTATGCTCCATTTGCTTTGTTAAGCAACCAAATTCATCACAGGCATCTGCTTCCTCAATGATGGTTGGTGCAGCAATACTTTCTTCCTGCCCAACAGACTTTAATAGCATTTCAACAGATTCAGAGGAAGTGGCCTCAGACCAGACATTGTTACGCCTAGAAATAGAACAAGATTCTGCTGCACTTGAATTGAACTCTATCCCGCTACTTCCACGAGAAAAATCCTCAATCCAATGATTATCTTGATTACTTTCTATACCAAGGAAAACTTCTGTTTCAACCAAACTATCAAACCTCAAATGGTTGTCATCAAAATCAAACTTGGGAAGAGCATATGGTCGCAAAACAGGAGGAAATTTAGTAGTCCCTTCTCCAGCTAGATGAAAATTTTGGCTGTGAAGATCACTGTCATCATAATCCATGGGTGTATTCCTAGAACAAAGAAACAATCAGAGATATTCTAGTACAATCATGACGTGTATCATGATTTTAAAACTTAAGAAACCTTGCAAAATAGATACAACAATAAAGCAATTAAACAAGTATTCAATCAGCATTTCAGCAAAAAAAAAAAAAAAAAAAAAATGAGAGAGAAAGAAAGAAAGTACTCAATTAACAGTAAAAGTACAATATAACTTAAGAAACATATGTTATTGACTTGGTATAATTTAAATTGGTATTTAAGTCATTACTCTTCTTCTAAAATGCAGGTGATGGTAAAAAATATTGACTTGCTCTTTTTTTTCCCCCTTTTTCCTATATATTACGCTTAAAAAGTTTTTTCAGTGACAGGTCCATCCTAGAAATATGAAGTACACGTCAAGAAGCTTACATCTACAATCAACATTAACTCCGTGGCACTGTCTATTGTTAACCATCCAAAAAAGAATGATGATACTGATACTTGGAATTAACAAACTACATTGCGTGAATTGAGAAAATCAGACAAGAAGTCAATTCCAAGCTGAATAGTGGCAAGATACTTAAGAATCCACGAGCTTTACGTATATACGCCAAAGTTTAAAAAAATGGAGACTTCCAACATAAATGAGATTATGAGATACATACACATAACAATCACCAAAATGCTACTTCTTGGTTTGCTAAGACATGAGGTATTTGCCTGAATATAACAGATGTTATCATGACATGGTATATACAAAAACAACTTTCCATACACATAGATTTTGTTATCCACTAAAAAATGTTATATATGATGGAGTTATCCTTTTTTGCAACTTTTATTATTAACGCATACTTTACTTAAGAATTAAAATAATCAAAACCCCTGATGCTTGGTTGGTGGAATAAATAACCAAATATCGAACACATGAGAGAGAGAGAGAGAGAGAGAGAGAGAGAGAGAGAAATTCTATGAGCTTCTGTTTGAAACTTTAGTCCTGGATTTCTAGTGTTTTTGGGGAACCAGGAGTTTGTGGTTAGTAGCTACTAAAGAAGCTGATATTTATGAATCCATATAAGTGCTAACCTGTATGCTTCGGTATCTCTTGGGCTACTAGATCATAGATGTACATTTAATTCGGAGACTGAAATACCCAAGTTAGTTCAAATCATTATAGTCGATAGGGGAATAGTAGGTTATATGTTTAAGTTATCGGTAGTTGTAGTGAACTTCCCTCATCTTATACTGACGTTTTGCGATGCTCTTTATACAACCATCGCCATTTCTTTTATTTCACTTCTTTCATGGCTATTTTCATTCATAAAATACTTTGACTTATGCATGTGTTCGATATTTGGTTATTTATTCCACCAACCAAGCATCAGGGGTTTTGATTATTTTAATTCTTAAGTAAAGTATGCGTTAATAATAAAAGTTGCAAAAAAGGATAACTCCATCATATATAACATTTTTTAGTGGATAACAAAATCTATGTGTATGGAAAGTTGTTTTTGTATATACCATGTCATGATAACATCTGTTATATTCAGGCAAATACCTCATGTCTTAGCAAACCAAGAAGTAGCATTTTGGTGATTGTTATGTGTATGTATCTCATAATCTCATTTATGTTGGAAGTCCATTTTTTTAAACTTTGGCCTATATACGTAAAGCTCGTGGATTCTTAAGTATCTTGCCACTATTCAGCTTGGAATTGACTTCTTGTCTGATTTTCTCAATTCACGCAATGTAATAAAAGAAATGGCAATGGTTGTATAAAGAGCATCGCAAAACGTCAGTATAAGATGAGGGAAGTTCACTACAACTACCGATAACTTAAACATATAACCTACTATTCCCCTATCGACTATAATGATTTGAACTAACTTGGATATTTCAGTCTCCGAATTAAATGTACATCTATGATCTAGTAGCCCAAGAGATACCGAAGCATACAGGTTAGCACTTATATGGATTCATAAATATCAGCTTCTTTAGTAGCTACCTCCCTCCCTCCCTCCCTCCTGTTAACACTTACTGAGCTAGATAAAGTTCACCATGATTAACATAATAGTAACTGGGACTGTATTAACACATTACTGATTACCCAAAAATAACGTGAACAAACGAACCAAAAAATAACTAAAAAAAGCAAAATCAATCTTATATAACCTATACGATTACCTTACACAAATATTTAATTTTCTAATTAAGCACCCCATATCCTTAAACCTTCAAAATCAGTATCCAAAAAAAAAAAGCGCACGCAAATTGCCCAAGTGAAACATACATTTCTCCTCCAGCAATAGCAAGAACCAAAAAAAGCAAGCTTTTTATAGTAAAACTCACCATTTCAAGAAATCAAAGGAATGAAATCTTTGGACTAATTTACACAGAAAAACCCTATACTTTAATACGGAACACGAAAACAAAAAAGAGGAAATGAACAGTTACCAGAAGAAGAAAGTCTAGAGACGCTACCTCCCTCCATCCGGTGACGAAATCCAGCCCTCAACTGCTCCTCAATCGTACACTCATCGACTGCTTCAACCAAACCCTAGCCGTTAGTCTCGTCCTTCAACCACCATAACTTTCACCGAACAAAACAATTGAAAAAAGAAGAAGAAGAAAACGAAAAAGAAGAGATAGAGAGAGAAAGCGACCGAGCGAAGTCGCGGGACATGGAGAGAGAACTCACCGAAGTCTTCGAGTTTCTCTGGGATCGAATTAGGGTTCCGGCGAAGGGTAAACAGAGCAGAAAACGACGACGAAGAGAGAGAGAGTAGAGAGAGAAAGAGAAAGAAGAGAAAGAAAGAGTACGAGCGTGTGTGTTTGAGATACTTTCTCAGTGGCTTTTTCGGTTTTTTCCCACTTTTTTTTTCTCTCTTTTCGTATTTGCTTGCTTGTTTTTCAAGGAGATAGATATTGTAAAAAACTAAAAATAGAAAAAATAGAAAAAAAAAAAAAAAAAATGTGAGATCAATTTCGAAATTTTTTTTTTTTTAAAAAGAGTTGTGGGGCAGACATTTGTATTTCCTGAGAAGGCCAGGAAATGGAGCTCGGCACGTGGCGGTTTGTGAGTAGTTGATGGAAAGCGTCTCGGATTAAGTGTAGGTGACAGCAGTCGTGAATGTACGAAAAAGGGGCGTAGGATCGAGGGACTGTGGTCAACGGATCTTCGTCATTGGACGGTGAGGATGGGGCTGTGAGGGAAGATGGGTGAACGGGGATGTGAGGATAGAGCGGAAGTTCCTTATCAAAACGGTGACAATTTTTATGCAAACAACGGGTAGGCACGTGGCAGGAGGAAGAGATCGGTCGTAAGATGTGCCTCAGCTCTACGGACTACTGGGACGAAAGAGATTCTTTTTTTTCTTTTTCTCTTCTTTTTTTGTTTGCTAAAAAAAAGAATATTTTTTTTTTGCTAAAAAGAAAAAGAAAAGAGCAAAAATCGAGTAAGAAAAGATAAAATTTTCTAAATAAATGTCTTCGGTGCAACAAATGTAATATTTTTATTTGTCTGTGACAAAGTTAAAAATTAGAATTATTTTTATAAATGTCTTGAATTATGTATTATATTTTAAAATGTTTCATTCAAAACAACTCCTTATTTATAAAAAAAAAAAAAAAAAAAAACACGTCAAACTACTCACTCCGTTTAAATCCGTCACGTAACAATCATTAAACATCAATTTAAACCACTAAATTATAATTAAACATATAAAAATGCATAAATATTTAAAGAATAAAAAAGAGAGAAAAAATTATTTATTTCAAAATTAAATTAAAACATAAACGATCCCACTTGTTAGAAAATACTGGAAAAACTTTTACTTTGCTCTTTTTGGATTACTCTCCTCAAAATCTTAGTATTTCTCTTTGATTTCCACTGAAAATATGTAAGAGATGTTTAGTTTGAGGATTCAAATTATAATTTAAATCATGGTTAATGATTCGTTATAATATTTTCTCTCATAAAAAATACACGTAAATTAAAAATAGTTCTAATTATATGATTTTAATCTATGAGTCAAACGTCTCCGTAAATGGTGTTAAAATATTTCTCATCACGAGTTAGACTTTTGTTTTCCTTAAATCTGGGTTTGTTTGATCTTAAATCTAGGTTTTTTTTGTCTCGCTCAAACTAACATCAACCACCATGGAGCTTAAATCTACAATTTTGTTTGATTGAAGAGCTTTCAATTGCAAGTCGAAGCCAAAGGATACCCAAAATAGAAGAGGAATTCGGGACAAATGGAAGAGCTCACGCCGGCGAGGGATGTAGCGATTCGTGTCACCGTACAACATGAAGATCGGCGTAGCGAGAGAGAAGAAGATCGCAAAGCCGTTGATAGAAGGTTGGCTCGCTCCGCCGTAAGGCCTTGGTTTGCGCAGCCGCCGGAAGAGGCTGGGTTTGCGTTGCCGTTGGTAGGAAAGAGGGCTGGGTATTCGTTCTGTCGAGGGGATCACATTGCCGTCAGGGCGTGGGGATCCGATCATCCATCGCCGTCGGGGGGGAGGGGGGTGGCCGGCATTGAAGCTTTCCGTTGTTATGATCTTGGTCTGATGTAACAAGTTTTGGTCAGTTGTGTAGAGAGAAGAAGGAGAAGAATGAGGGAGAAAATGTTAGGGGTTTTTTGTTATTATTTTTTTAATATTTTTAATTAGAATTTAATGTGTAGTTTGCCTTTTAATGACCTGCCACGTAGGCACTTATGTTAAATTTATAGACAGATTTTGACAGAAAAGTTAGTTTGATATCTTATTTATGTTTTGAATCATTTTGAAAAATTAATGACATTTTGAGATAAGGTACACGATTCAAGAGGTAATTATGAAAATAATTTTAAAAATTAATGTCGTTAAAAGATAATATTGAAACAAAAATTTAATGAGACTATAACATTAACTTTTAAATTTTTAGTGGGAGCTATGTATATATTAATATGATAAAGTATACATTTAAATATATAGAGTTTTTTAATATAAAAAAATTTAAGGGGGGTATAATGTCCCAAGCTACCTCTGTTTCATTAATATAATATCGTTGGTATGTTCGTGTAACACCCAATAAAATATAATCTCCTGCTATATTACATTATAATTGCTTCGGTGTTATGACGTCGAACTAAAAAAATTACAAGTCCATAGTAAAAAAATGTCACACTTGTTGTATCATATGCCCACCGTGCTCTAAAATAACACATATAATTTTGGATAAATTTTAAAAATACTCTCGAAACTTTAATCAATTGTTCATTTTGACTTTCAAACTTTAAAAAGTGGTATGTTCACCCCTTAGACTTTAAATCGTTAGTGACAATGCCCCTTCGGTCCATTGACTTCCATTTTATGCTAATGTGTACATACTTGTAAAGGTCATTCACCTAATTTTATAATATTTGCAGGTAATTAACTAGTAATTTTTGGAGAAAATTTGAAAACCAAAAAAGATATTTGCTTACATTTCTCAAGAGAATACCCATCGATCATGGTACTTCTTAGAACCAAACCAACCATCATCTTTTTTCTTAATAATTCAAAGAAAAAAATAATATAATACTACAATACATTAAAATTTAATGTGAATTCAATGTGATGTTATTCTAGTGAAGCATTAAAAAATAATATAATTGCCTTAAAAAATACTATAATAGATAAATTCTTTAAGGAAAGTAAAACATTTTTTAAGCTACTAAACATGTTTCTGATTTTAAATTATCACATCTATATAAGATTCTGTCAATATTGTTTTCTTTTCCATTACGATGTAATTTTGATTTGACTAACTATCCATTATTGTATGATATATAGTGCTGTAAAAGACTTCAAAAAAATTAAAAAAAAAAAGGAAAAAAAGATGCTGTAGAGGAAAAGATAATAAAGCAAAATTTATCCACCCCGCCCCCACCAAAAAAAAAAAAAAAAACTATGTTTGAGTCATGAATTTGGATAAAACTAAAAATTGGGAAAATAGTAATTTTTTAAGAATGGGAAAATAGGAATCTTTTCATATTAAATAAGTAATTATTTAACATATATTTTTTTAATCAGAAGTAATATCAACTGCTACAAGATTGTTTATTTGTATATATTATTATTTTAATTGGTTGCTGAGTTTGAAAGTGTAGATGAAGAATTAAAAGGTGTGGCCAAAGAAAAATTAAGGGCCGCAATTATAATTTTAGCAAGAAAAATAAAAGACCATAATGCTGATGTGAAATATTCCGATTCATATATGTTTGTTTGTCAAAACTCAAAAGTATTCATTGATTCTGGAGCATTATTAATAGACCCTCCAAAAGTTAAGCGAATCACCAACTTCATATTTGTACTCACAAGTTAAAACATTAAAATAAAATAAAAAAGAAAGCTGAAAAGGTTCATATATTTTAGCATTAAATTTGACATGAAGTGTTGTATCATGTCAAAATCTGAGGGGACAATAATATACAATTAAGGCTGACCCAACTACTATTGTGTCACGAAAACAATAATATTAAAAAAACCAAAGTGTACATAATTACTCTTTTTCCTCATAAAGAAGAAAGAGAAAGGGAAGGAATAGCAAAAATGTTCCTCAACTTGTCACCATTTCAGATGCCCTCTTATTTCAGAAATCAGAAAGTTACGGAAATTAGATTCTTGAAGAACCAATGCTGCAAAAAAAAGTCATGTAGTAATCACTAATGAGGACGTTTAGTTTATGTTTTCAGAATATGATTCAGAATTATTCTAGTTTTACGTGTATTTTTTGTGAGAGAAAACACTGTAAAAAACCATAAATCATAATTCAAAATCAGGGACGAATATAAGAAACAAATGTCTCTACGGTAGGATTTGGTAATTGGTAAGAGGTAAGAGGTAAAAAGAAAATAAAAGAAAATAAAAGAAAAATATTGGTTGTGTCGTTGCTTTTTAAGGGGGGATTTTTAGGGTTAATTTCAAATTTAACTCCTCAAGAATAAGGTTTATCTCATTTTAGTATTTATATTTAAAAATACCACAGAATTGATCCATAAGCGGTTAGAAGCAACAATTTTCGTACTTCTGTCGATGAAATATTAATTTTAAACAGTTGGAAACACATGTGATTCATTTTTAAAAGACAATATGAGATAAAGATGACGAGGGATTGTGAACAAAACACTTACAATTTGTTTTTGAATTTTTTAAAAAATTTTAAAGTCTATTTTGTTTAACCCGTACTTGTTTAAAATTCTTAGAAAAATTGACGTTCTTAACAAAAGTAAAATTGTAACTTTTGATAAGTTTGGAGGTCAATCCTATGCTATTTTGAATTTGTGATCAACCTAACTTGTGTTTGACTTTTATCCTGTAAAAGCTGTTTTTTCCCCTTTTTTGAAGGCAGTAAAAGTTTTATTTATTTATTTATTGTTATCATCGGTATTTATTTAAGATTATTTTTAATTCATCTCATAAATTTTTAAAATTTTCACTTTTTTTAAATTTTGAATTATTCCTACTTAATTTCTTTTATTGGAAATTTTTTTTAAAAATAGATAAAAAAAAGTAATGCAATCACGGTTTTTAAATTTAAATTTTTGTTAAAAATAAATGGATAAAAACTACATGACAATTTCCTCTTTTTTCTCTATGATTTTAACAAAAATTCTTAGAACTTAAACTAATCCAAAATTTATGGAGTTTGAATTTTTAAAATTTAAGAGAAAAAATGTTTCTAAAATTTAAGGACACTAATGATAATAATTTTTTTAAATAAAAGAAAAACTGTATTTGTCTATTCCTTGTTATTATTATTATTATTATTTATTTTGTGAGCTATTGATGATGATAAGATGATGTCAATATTTGAACTTCAGTTGTGACAGCTTTGCAATTGGCATAGGCCCATAGAACTGTCCCCAATGGCCAATGGGACCACATTTTTTTCCGATTAAATAAATACTTTCATTATCCTCTTTTGAAAAGGAGAAAATAATTTTCAGTATTTTCTATACGATATTCAACACTTTTGAGATCAATACATTGCAGTTTGGGGAGAACTAGACTTATGTTTTACTCTGAATTGAGATAAGGTATTGTGTCTCGTTCATTAATTCGACTTTAAAATTTGAGTTTTACTGTAATAAAAAATTATCAGAAACAGTTACATTTAATTTTTTTTTTTTTTTTTTTTTTTTGCTACAGTAAAAAATTCTTACATAAGTCACATCTCAACTCGAATCAACGACCTAAACGAGCCTTATATATTTTTCCTTCCTATTCTTCTTTCCTATTTTCCAAACTATTACTATTTTTCTTTCCCATTTTAGAATCCTCCTACTCACATTTTTTATGTTTAGGCTCTCCGACTCAAAATCTAGTTTTTTAGGTTTAGGCTCTCGGACTCAAAATCTAATTTTTAATATAGGGGCCTTCATAACTCGTTTAGCAATAACCAATTCATCGGAGACTATAATGAATTACGGGTATTTAGAGTTACGAAGGTGTTGTTTCAATGGTCCCAATATTTTTCTTGAGAGTTTGGAGATCACTAGTGAAATTAATCCAATAAAAAGATGTAATTTTTGGGTTTGTGGATTTACAAGTCACCTCATGCGCTCATCCAAGAGAGAGAATCAGCTATATCATGCAACAGAAATGCCAAGATCATTAGACTATTGAGCTAATTACAATGAATTAGAGTACAAAATGATGGACTTTTTGGATTGTAGGCTACAACAAAAAGTGCCTACAAATCCAAAAAGTGGTGGCTAAGAAAACCAAGATCAAAGGTAAAAGTAAATGGAGGTAACACTAATTGACTAGTGTGAGATAAGAATGTTGTCCCTTCTGCTAAGCAATTTGCCAATGCCTTAAAAATTAGTGACCTCGTGAATTTCTACAATAGCACATCGAGGGAAAATTTAGAAAAAAAAAATGTCACACCCACCATGGCTTTTCGGTTAGGTCCTTCGAGAGTACATACCGGAACCTTGAGCTGTAAGGCAACCATTCCATGATCTGAGACGCCTTCTTGCTCGATTTGCACCCGAGACATTTCTGTATCGAATCGTGCAGCTTCTTGTCGACGTTTCCGGCGACCCATTTCAGGAGATCCTCCGAGCCAAAAGATGCTTCCCTTGCAAATCTCTCAAGCATCTTTGGTAGAAACACTTTCCTTGACTTTTTTACTACTACATTGGCTTGGAGAAACTCTTTTTTGGCCTCTTCCAGCTCTTCTCGAACATTTGAAGCCGAGTAGACTCTCAACTAGAAACAATTACAAAAAGCAATTAAGCCAAAATTAGATTTTAAGAGAATGAGTTAAAATCAATCAAATGAATGATAGAAGTTGGTACAAGATGGAAACATTACATAGTTAAATAGTTATGTTAGAGGTAAAAGTATAATTTTATCAGGAATAATAGTAATTTGCCCGAGTTGTAAACATTAGTAGTAAAAAAGTACATAAATTCATCTTTCTTTCAAGTTGCATAAAGAACAATAATATTTTTCAGTCTAATTCTGTAAGCTTACATCCTCATATGTTCTGAAACTGATACAGTTCACCAGGATTTAGCTTTCTAAAACACCTTACAGTAGTGCAAAAAATGAATGTTTTAGCTCAAAGAAATAAGGTTGATTGGACAAAAGTCTTCAAAGGATGGGATTCAGAATGTAGTAATAATTTACCATGGGGTCAGAAAAAGCTCCAGAGCAGAGAGCAAAGCAGACTAAGGTTTGGGAATTCGGAAGACCGAATTTCGAACTGAGTCGTCTATCTTCACCGGATTTTTTTCTTAAGGCGGCTGAAAGGATGGTTTCAAGCCACTGTAAGTTAAAAGGTAGATAAAACATGAGTGAGAATAAGAAACATGGTGCTTCATTTTCATCCAAATACACGGAGTCATTGATGAAAATTAGTCTTTCTAAGGACTCGAGTTTCCATTTTAAAATATCAACCTGTTAACTGAGATGACCTAATATCCTAATAAATTCATATTTATCTGTATGTTTAAACGACGTGGTACTCGGGTTTATTTTACCTCCAAACAAGATGAGTACGAAAAACCAAAGTAATCTCTGCCAAATAGATCAATTTAATATGTATAGAGAGAGATGTCCAGAAAGAAAGCAAAGAAAAATCCTTTTGTACTACTAAAGTAACTCAAGCTTATAGAAAGGGGGTTAAATAGCTTCACACTTTCACATTTTTAAGCGAAATAAATCAATGATATGAAGACACAAATAGCTGAAAAGTCCTTGAAAATTGTCAATTACACTCATCTTATGCTGAAAGAAACGGAACTGTTGAATTGGTATATATAAGATAAGGACACTCATGTTGTATATTTAGGTTATGCCACACTCATATAAACTTGCATATGCAGATTAAAATAGTATGAAAATTCGCCATACAACGGAAAAACAGAAAACAACAAAATTGACAGGTAAGTCTTGTGAATTAAACAAAAGTAAAAGTGAGTACCCATCCGATACGGGGTGTTCGGAAGCAAAATATGGACTGCTCTATGGCGTTTGCGCTGATGACACGGCCGCCAATGTTGTAAGCAGCCTGCACTATACCAAGAAGCTCATAGCTAAGTTTTGTAGCTAGAATCACATAGAAAGAATACAAAAGAACATGGATAGATTCCGCGGGAAACTTGCGAAAGCACTGAAAACCCGCCAAAAAGCATTTAAATAGATTGACATTTTTATGTCAACCTCTAGCTCTTCAGTTACTCTTCTAAATCCAAATTGTTCTAAATAACACCATTCCAATGATTATTCTGATACAAGAAACATAGCTCTATGTGTTCCTTGGCACGTTTTTTCAATAGAGTAATAGAGGGGAAAAAAAAAAGGAATTAGAGAAAATCATTTTAGGCAAAGAAAAGGCATAATCAGAAAAAAGTGAACTACCTTGTGAAACAAAGCCAACCTTCTTAGAGAGCTGTTTGGAATGCCATATGCTAAATACGCCTGCACAAGGTAAAGCAGAAAGTTATGTAGAAGTTCAAAAATTTTGGTGGCACAGAACCAATAATGATTTAAGGCAATTATTTACATGCATAATAAGAGCATTGTACACATTGATCCAAAATGCAGTCTGAGCATTTGTTTCCATCTGACTGACATTTATTCTCTCCAGCTGTTCAACTAAAACTCTGAAATTGAAAAAAAAAAAAAAAAAAAACAGGAAAGCATTTGTCAAGTGAATCTCACAGAGCCACAAAGATGAAATTTACATGCTGAAAGGAGTAACTCATTTTATTATCCAATGTTTGTGAACTAAGATACATTTGCTTGCTTAAATCATCTTATGTGAATATATGTTTCTTGAAACAGCGGATGTGTGGACAATGCTTCTCCTTCTATATGGACAAGTCTGGTATATTTTTAAGGCAAAAATAGGATATTAGGTAGAAGGGTAAAAATGGTATCATATGAGTCAGTGGGGGGGGCCACATAGTAATGAGTGAGGGCACGTATCTCTACTCAACTTTTAAAAAAAAAATTATAACTGTGTCTCCATTAATAATTATAATATATCGTTGTGCTCATATTTTATCAGAAAAATTATAATTGTGTCTCACTTAATAATTGAAATATTTACCTATTTTTCCATCCTATAAAAAGTATATTTTTTTCCCTTTTTTAATAGTTCCTGGACTGAAAAATTTTCTGGATCCTCCAGAGTTCCTAAGAAACCCGTCAAGGCAATAGGAAGGAGCTAGAAAAAGGCCGGTCATGACCATTCCTCTCTACTAGCATTCTATGTCTTTGGATTGGTCAAACAAACCTGTAGTTGTTAATGGCACAGGAGGCATGAGAAAACTGGCTCTTATCAGTTGATATCCACAATATTTCTACCATGGATTGTCCAGACCAGTCTTGGTCGTCCCCAACACCGCGTCGAGGCTGTATGACATTAGTGGATGACCTTGACAAGAAAGGCGATCGGTTTTTCTCGGTACTTACAGACGCTGTACCACGAAGCCAATAGCAAACAATGGCCATACACCTGACCATTTCCTCAGACAACTTGCTTGGGCATTGGTGGAGGTGATCTCTCAGAGTTCTCAGTATAGAAGCTTTCTCTGCCGCTGGAACCTTTTGAAGGACATAATAAAAGTATAAGATAAAGAAGCTTTGATCTTGAAACACCTAATAACCTCTGTAAGGTGATTCTTTTATTCTTTTGATACTTCCGTTTGTTTATTTTGGCTGTGGATTCAAATTTTTTATTAAAAGATGAACATGCAATAAGTGGCCGGAATTTAGACACCAAGCACTAAGTTGTGGAGACTAATTTTTGTCCCAACTCATAGACAACACATGCGCTCTCATATTGATATTGAACCCCTGTAAATCTTGCGTGTTTTTACTTGTTCGCTTTTCTTCTTCGATTCTATTGCTCTCTAACAGTATAGAATCAGGGTGTCTAATTCTTAACAGTAGGTTCTTTCTCGGCCAGACTTTTGGTCTGGTTTAGTGTTCGGAAAATCCCAAACGGATAGTTTTGGTTTGGATTGCAGTTTGGCATCCAAACCACAAACCCATATTCGTGGACATCCCTATCCAAAATGGACATTACACAGCAATTTCCCTATAATAGAACGTAACTAGGGTGTGCAAACATACATTTGAATTGGAAGAAGAATAATGCATAAAACTTACCTTGTTTGAGCCTGAACAAGACTTTACAGAATCAGTGTCATTTCTACCGTTGGACAAATGAACATGACCGGTTTTAGTGGATCGTTTCCCCGAGCCGTCTATAGAAACTAGAGCTTGCCATGGCCGGAAAGGGAACTTTTTAGATGAACAAAATGCACTTGATATGATACTAGGATGTTTCCTGGATTCATGCTTCGGAAGTGCAGGAGAAGTCATACTCGAGTTCTGCTCTGATGGCGGTCTGCTCACACAATTTTCAAAAATATTTCTGTACAGAGAGAGAACATGTTGCTCGCGGTTCGCGACTTCTTCCTCAAGTAACTCAATTTCAGCTATCAATTCCTTTGTCTGTTTTTTTTTGGTTCTCAATTGAAAAAAGAAAAAAATCTGTTTACGAACTAAAACTCCCCAATATTCAAGCTCATAAATGCAATAAAGCAAACTCCAAATGGTACAATGTCATGAGAAAAGAGAAATAGATAAGAAGCAGTTGGAAAATTCAGCAACGTCTTTTTGATTACCTGAGCAGCAAAATGCCTATGCCCAGGAGATAAAGTACTCGAAGCGCGGCCCATCGCCCTCTCAAGGACAATGCGCATCGACTTCTCTTGCTGCAAACGCAACTGCAGCTGCTCAATCTGAAAAGAGAGCAAAACAATAAATATGATTCAGTTAAATGTCACTGAAAACACAAAACTACTTAAAATATTCTTAGATTTGACCATTCTTCATAAGAAAGGACTTCCAATAGGATCTTCTTATCCTGTATTGCAGCTAATTTTACTCAAACAACATTGTGAATAGTTTGCTTCATTGCTTAGGGGAAAAACCAACGGAAGGAAAGAGAATTGAGGAGAATGGATGCAAAACAATGCTATCGTACACAAGAAAAAACAGTTCAACAAATTCAAATTTAATTTCGGTTGGAATTCGATGAAAATATAGTCCTTGTCATATCACTAGACCAACAACCACTTTGTGTTTTGTAAAATGTTGTCAAGAAGAGCAAACTAGCATTTTATGCCAACATGAACTTTGGTTAAAATTGATACTGTAATCAAAGATGTTTTTGCCTTTTTTCCATTTATTCCTGAACAATACAAAACCTCACATTGCAGGAAACACATAAATTCTTTATGATACTAGCTACTAGAATTCTTAATACTCTTTACTTTTTGTCATGACCACTCCGATTTTCAATCTCATACCTCAAACTGAGAGAACATTTAGATTGAAATAAAGGAATATTAATTTTTATTCTTTGAACGTGGAATTATCGCGAGGCCATACTCAATGTTAACCAAAAGACAATACAAGATAATAAATGCACACACATATTCCTCTCATCTCCTATTATAGTGCACAACTTTATTTTGGAAAGGGAAATATTTACATATATATATATATATATATATATATATATGTTGTATAAACTTTCTTGCTTACATCTTTCTCCAAAGAGGCTCGGTGCTTAGTTGGTATATTCTTGTTAGTGTAGATAGAATTGTCATGCAGAGAACATTGTCCCCTAGGAGCACTTGTTGAAGGTAATGGTGCCTGTTAAATTCATTCAAAAGTAGTAAATTATCTGATCTTGTACACCCGTGATCACACTGGGTCTTAGCCTTTTTACGCAATATTAATACTACATGCAAAAACTAACATGAAATCCTGTTCATCAATTGAGATAGAAGTCTCACATCTGTTTCGTTCTGGTCCTTCGTGGAACTTGATAATCCACATCTGAGAGCACTGGAGTTCCTATCAGAAGCACTGGACATGGAAAGAAAACGCAAAAGTCATGGAAGCGTGCTTGGGGTAAGACAGAAAAAGAAAAATCATGTAAGAAAATTTTCCTTCAACTATGTCACTTGTATTAGCATGGCTCCTCAAACTTTAAAATATACTGTTAAAGTATAAAATTATTGTTGGTCCACCTCCTAATAGCTTAAGCTTTTGGGATGGATTGGTAAACTAACATCATATCAGAGCGGGAGGTCATGAGTTCAAACCCCTGTAATTGCACTCTTTATCCCCATTTTAAAATTATCATCATGTGTTGGGTCTTTAATATATCTCGGACTTAAATATTCACGTGTTGAGCTTTCTAATTAATTTATCAACACGATTGCCCATTGTCCAGCCCACACGTGAGGGGGAGTGTTAAAATATAAAACTATTATTGACCCACCTCCTAATAGCTTAAGCTTTTGGGATGGATCGGTAAATTAACATATACTTACTGTGTCCCCAAATTAATGGAATGTCTCCAATTTTATCCCTCTGTTTAAATTCATCTATTTTTCTTTTTGCAAAGACAGACCCTAATATCATTTAATTAGGTAGTTTGTAGTTTTAACGGATTTGAAAATTTTGTCCTCTTCATGCATGTTTCATGTCTCATTCTGTCCAAAAATAATATACGGATATTTTAACAGAGGAGGTAAATTGGACAATATGTACATTTCAAAATTGAGAGATATGTTGACACAAGTAACATTATTTAATGAAATTTGTGTTTGTCAAAAAAAAAAAATGTAAATATCCCTAGTTGCTCTCTCTTTGTTTTTTTTTTTTTTTTTTTTTTTTTTTTAACTGGTAAAATTTTAATGAAGAAACAAACAATGCTTAAGCCTACAAGTCACCTTGCGTAAGAGGAACAGTTCAAATTCACCAAAAAGCACTTCAACTGCCGCAATCTTTTGACAAATCACAAACAGTTCATTCTCTCACAATCTTAAAATAAAATCAGCCAAAAACATGAATGTTCATTTGAAAAGATTCTCCCTCCCTGATTTTGAATCATAATTTTTTAATTCTCTATAGTATTTTTCTCTCATAAAAAATTTAAATTTTAAAAATTAGAATCATAACATGATTCTGAATCCATGAACCAAACGTCCCATAAGAAATCTTTCAATTTTAGATCAGCCAATAAAGGTATCCAAAAAAAAAAAAAAACTAAACCTTAGAAGCATCATAACAAAAACACCATTAATTTTTCTATCTTCTATTTCCTTTTTCCAAAGAAAAAATGTACAACTCTTTCTAAAAGCAACAAAAATTAAGGTCCAGCAAAAGAGATACACACGATCATTTTACAAATAAAAATACCCATTTTAAGGAACAAAAAGAAAAATCTCTTCAAACTTCCAAAAAATTAAAAAGAAAACAGTTACTTTATGTCTCACTAGATTACATCAAAACAAACATAACAACCACAAAGATCACAACAACAACAACAACAACATTAATATCAATAATAATATTGATTCGAGTTTTATAGTTGCAGGCGTAATCTAACCATAAATCTACTCTAAACGTAAAATTCAAATCCCCCACCTCAAATTCAAAAAAAAAAAAAACAAAAAACAGTTTTGAGTAGTACTACACCTCTTAGAACGCCTGTGCTGAGCACGAACAAGTAAGCCAGCCCAAGAATCTTCTCCATTCTCTCTCTTCCTGCTTACTTGATCTTCATTTTCTTCCCCAACTCCACCTACAGTATTACTAAAACCACGCATATTATTATAACCTCTTTTTTTCTCTTTTTTTTCCCTTTTTCCTCAACTTCTCCCAAACCCCAGAAAAAAAAAAAAGACTATTTTTTCAGTCTCCTAATTTCTCCTCCTCTATAAGTAGTGCCCAGAAAACCACTACAACACATTGCCACGAAACGTCAAAGAAGGATCCAAAAGTGGAGTACTACTACTGCAACAAACCAGACAAAGATTATAATTATCATGACAACCTAGTGGTAAATGGGCAAAGACAGAGTGAAAAAAGTAAAGAATGGAGAGTTTTCTCAAATGGGTAAGTTTGAATTTGAGTGCCTAGCTCTGTGGTGGTGGGATCATATGTGATATATTTTTTTCCTTTTCTTTTGTTGGTCTGATAAGTTAGTAAATAATATGAGCAAAAACTTTTAATTACCAGGAAAAGTTGAAAAAAAAAAAAAAAAAGTAGAGTCTGATCTCCTGCTACTGAATGAAGAATTTAATTCTGGGTTGGTGAGGAATTGAATGCGAGGAGTTATTATTAGGTCACAAAAAATCTCTCTTCTCTCTGGTCTTGTGTTTGAAATGGAAGTATTTTTGTGTGACCAACAAGAAGTTGGAGTGGAGGCTAGTACTGCATGGCATGGGACGACTAACCCGCCAGTCACTTCAATTTTTTTTTTTTTAAATAAAAGAAAAAAGTTATTGAAGCGATTTTTCTCATTTCAGTTTGTTATTGCTTGGTAAAATCAAAATTCAAATCTTTTTGAAGTGTTGTTACTTCTGAATTATTGATCGGTTGGACAATTTATGATGTACAAAAAAAAATCTATTTATAGAAATTTTGAACCATTATATCACAATATTTTAATAAATTTTGATGAATATTTAATGGTTTAAATTTGTGTTTATTATTATTTTTTTTACTCTAACAAAGAATTATCGTTATAATTAAGGGAAATAGTAAAAAATAGGCTAATATGAAAAGCTTAAGAAAGTATATAGGCCAATTTTTAGTTATAGAAATTAATAGGCCATAACTTGTCAAGTTATGGTTCATAACCAGATAAGTTATGGACAAACTTGTCAAGTTATGGTTCATAGCCAGACAAGTTATGGACAATTATGGGTAATAACTTGTCAAGTTATGGTTCATAGCCAGACAAGTTATGGACAATTATGGGTAATAACTTGTCAAGTTATGGTTCATAACCAGACAAGTTATGAACGAAAACAGTAATTTAGCCTATTTATTAACTTATGTAAACTATTGGCCTATTAATTTTAATTCATCTCAAATCTTGGTCTATTTTCCTCTTTCTCCCTATAATTAATAGTATAAACCATTTGGTTTATGAATTTGTTTTTAATCTAGTAATTCTTGAACAACTTATTTTTATAATTTTTGAATTTAATACTTTTTAAAATCCTTGTTTATGACCATAAAGTTGACAATAAATATTTTTAAATTTGATTAAGTAGATACATATCATCACTGATAATTTAAATTTTTGTTAAAAAAAAAAAAAAAAAAACTTAAATTTTTACAGAAAACGGTGGCAGAAGGCGCAAAATATTATCTTCAATGCTCTTAAATATCTCTTGAACTCATAATATTGTTGTATATTATGAGACTGTATTTGTAAATTTCAAGTTTTTACCCATTGTGCACGTCACTACCTCGGTTAAATTTAAAAACTCTACTACCTTAGTGATACAGCGGAATGGATAATGAAAAGATTTTACCGGCCTAACCCGAATGAGAGACGGGATATACAATTCCAATCTACCTAAAAGAACTCCGTGAGGGGAAAATCCCCAAATTAGAGAGAAAATAATTAAATATTATAATTTTCAATTATCAAGATATTTAAAATCCCCTAATACAATAATTAAGTGGCTATCTATAGCTCACATAGAAAATGATTACAAAATAACAATTAAGAAAAATAACATAATAATAATAAAACTAAGCGAAATTAGAAAACTAGAACAAATGACAATAAAATATAAAAACGACTATTAATGTTCAAATCTCGCTATATCAGTTCACCCCCCGTCTACCCAAAAAAAGAACTCGACCTCAAGTTCGGTAGATGCACTCGGAAATGAACCAATAGTAGCTAGCGACAATGTGAAATGAAGGAAGCTCAGGAAAGTCAACATAAAAGATACCCCTATTAGTCTCGTGGGAATGGTAGACTCCAACTGAAAACTATCTCTGAAGCTTGCCCTAAATCTATAGTGGCACCAAAGTAATCCTCCAATAGAACTCTGAAAATGACTAAGCTATTCGCCATTAGAAACCACTTAATGCACTAGTGAGGTCTCCAACAAGGTGGATGTGGAATGGGTCGAGGTTCCTAATAAACCCAACAAGATCCTGCTTCAATTCAAGTTCACCCATAACAAAGCTATCTTTCTTCAATTCAAGCTCATCAATCACTAAGACATCTTTCTTCAATTTAAGCTCATCCACAATTAAGTCCGCAACAATCAACTCTTGTTCCTCTTTAGACCCTTCTTCAAAAGTGCCCTCACTAAGCTCCATAAGATCACATTCAACTTTCATTGCTAAATTAATAGGATGAGACAAATTAAGCACCATCAATATAGAAATTTCTTCTCGAATTTCTTTCTCCAATCCGCTAAAAAATCTAATACTACATTGAATCTCAAGTTCACCAACATTAAGCATCATACTTAGCTTTTGGAACTCAAAAGTTCAAGACCTTATAGCGCTGAATAACTTTTTACCTATTTATAATTAGTCGAATTTAAACTTTGTTTTAAAATAATATTCAATGCAATATACAAAAGTAAGTAATTTGTTTATTAAATATTGTACTTTTTGTCCAAAATGACCGTTTATATTTAAGTAAAGGGTCTTTTTGTGGTGTTCTTTCTTTTCTAAGAACATCAGTGTTTCTTATTTATCAGTTATTAGATCTGTTTTAAATTTCGTCAAAAGTTAAATTATATTAAAAATATAATACAGATCAGACGGCTGGTAAACAAAGAACACCGATGTTTTTAAAAAAGAGGAAACACCGGAGAAATTTCCTTAAGTAAATTTTAAAAGAACTATAGGATGATGAGAACAAGAACAATTCAAGTACGTTGCACATTTTCTTTTTTTTTTTTTTTTTTTTTTTTCTTTTTTTGAAGAAACTCTTCAAAGTTGCACATTTTCATACATGCCAATTGCCATATATCCAAAACTGCCGAAGTGCCCAAGTCGACCCTATCAACAAACATTCCCTCTTAAAATCACCCCATAGGCAGACTTATAATAAGAGAATTATGATCCAGTAGTTTCCTACGTATATATTATTTCTCAATTAATGAAGGTCAAATTTCTATTTTCTTTATTATCTTTTTATAATTAAATATTCTGAGACAATAGGTTTCACTCCGGGATCTAAATAAAGGATTATACTATATACGTGTAGACCTTGGGCCACCCTAATACATGAACTAAAGTGGGGGACATTTATACTTACAAACCTTAACATGAATCCTTTGAGAACTTAGACATAAAAAAAACGTATTGACAAGAATTAAGAAGGCCCAACTTAGACTAAGAAATATCTTTCAAATTCAATAACTTCCCCCTACGTCTGATTGTCATTTTCATGGACTATAACTGATCAGTGGCAAAACTAAGGGTTTGTTCTTGTGGAGTTTAACTTGAGTATAATTTTTGAATTGATTAAGTTATAACTTGAATTGAACTTATAATTTGAGTTTGTATTTAGTTGTGTACATTTGAGTTATGGTTTGAGATAAAAATCTTTTTGAGTTTGTGTTTGAGTGAGTCAAAACTTGAATTTGTATTTAGACAGTATTTTAATAAAAACTCAATGTTGATGAAAAATTTTAATAGGGTATATGGATCGGGTTTTATTCGTCTTTTCGTTGTCAACGCATAGAAAAAAAATCATCTCAATCAAAATTAAAATGAAAAAGTGGCCTCGTTCATTTAGCTGATTCGAGTTTAGAATTCGAGTTTTACTACAGTAAAAAGTTCTCAGAAACAGTCACATCTAACTTTTTTGCTACAGTAAAAAGCTCTCACACAAAATCACATCTCAACTCGAATTACAAACTCGAATCAGCGAAGTGAACGGGATAAGTTTTCCTAAAACAATAGTATCTTGTTCATTTACTAGACCGCATTTACAATCATTAATATTTTCAAGACATACTTCAATGCATAGGAACAGTTCCAAGCAAAGAACATGGTCAAATAATAGTTTTGTGCCTGTGAACAGGTCAAACGACATGATAAAATGAATGGAACTTATGAAGTGTAGCTATTCATTTTTATCATAAAGTGTATGTTAGGTTTAAATCCTTCTACATAAGTAGTATATTTAAATATTAGACATACTATTGTCTAAAAACAGTGTAGACAAATATAGTGTATATTTGAATATTAACTCTCTGATTATGTTCTTTCAATACGTTCAATATTCCTCTCTTTTTGATGAATTGTGGTATCTATCTATAAGTACATATTTATCGGTCAGAGCAAGCCGCCCTATTCTATTACCAGACATAATTGGGAGAAGCTCATCCGAAAGTAGAAACGTTTTATTTCGTTTCGTTCTCGTTCTTCATTTTTTTCTTCTCGCAAAATTTCTCATATTTAGAATTTTTCTGCAGTGTACTCCGTTTACTATTCTTTCGTGGCGCCTTTCGAAGCACTCTCTAGTGTGCGCTTTAGTTTGATGGCAACATAGCGCTTTACTAATAACGTAGAAATAGCTTTTCTCGTTTGTTTAGTTATCAGATAAGACCCGCTTCCTATTAATTGCGGAGTTCATGCTTGTAGTCTATCCTTTGGACTTGTTCGTTACCCTTCAGTGTCAAGATTCTTACATCCACCACATTTTGTTCATTTTGACTTCCTTAATCCTTATCTACCATGATCTAGAAAGTACTAATCTTCTTTTATTTTTATTTTTTCTCTTTTGTTCTAATTATTTTTGTTAATACTAATCTGTTGGCTTAGCTAGCTTTGAGTCATTTTGATTAGGTAGCGCCTAGCTGGATTGATGTCTCTATATGATTGTTTCAAAGTCTTAAGCTGACAATTTTTATCATAATATATTCTTTTAAGAATCTTAGGCTGAAGTAACCTTATATATTTAAGAAAAAGAAAAGACTCGCGGATATATAGACTCCAAAAATTAGGAAAAAAAAATAAAGAGTACAGAGTAAGAGACAAAAGCCAGTAAATTCGATAATAGTTGGCTGTATTTGGGCTGGAATAAGTTCTGAATTCAAAATCTCAGCCACACAAAAACCATGAAAAAAAGGTTCCTTAATTTAAAAAATAAATAAATAAAGAAGGGACCACGGGGGCTTTATAGTTCTTTCTTTATTTTCCTTTTTACCTTTTTTTTTTTTTTTTTTGGGTGCAAAGGCTTTATAGTTAACATGTTTTTCAAAATTTAGAAGTGGAAACTAAAACAAATATAATGAAAACTCTTTTTTCATTATGATTCTATTAAGAAAAGTCTACATTTCTACCCAAATTTTTTTTTTTTTTTTTATGAAGAACTCCATTTGCCCTAAGCAAGCGATATTCAGAAAACTTAGAAATGTAATTTGACTTTTGAAATGACAACCTATGTGAATATTTTTAATGCGCTAACAATGCTATCAATTGTATATATTTGAGTTTGGTCATTTTGGATAATTAGGATGAATAGAAAAACAGCTTAATCTTTTTTTTTTTTTTTTTTTTTTTTTTTTTTTTTTTTTTTTTTTGCCTTTTTCTTCTTGCAATGCCTCTCTTATCACTTATCAGTTCTCTATTTCTTAAAACGGAATACTTTTTCCCTTTGGATCATGCTGCACTCAGAAGATCTCTAAAAAGATTAGATCAAAACAAAGTTGGTTTAATTTGGTATCGTGTGCTATCACTCTTTTTATTATATATATATATATATATATAATTACGTGTTCAATTGCATTTGTACATTAATTAGCACGTTAATAAACAATACAAGTTTGCTCCGCAAGGTGCTCTAATTTTAATTATTAAAATCATGAGAAAAATAATAAATAAATAAATAAATAAAAGAATTTCCATGGGTTTTCCACTTCACGAGCCAACTACTACGGATGCCAACGCAAATGATTAATACCAACTCCAAACAATTTTGTTTAAGCATTACTTTTTTAGTTTTTTTTTTTTTTTTAATAAGCACGTACAGCCACAATGGAATCTTAATATTATCTTAAAACAGTGGATTAATAAAATAATCCACGATCAATAACTCCATTTCTAATTAACTAATCACACGTAACTTCCATTTACGGAGAAAAATAGACAGCAAATTTGATTGATATTGGCGTAAAAAAAATTAACTTTGTGTTAATTGTTAAAAAGAATGGAAAAAATTATTGAATAGACATAATAATATAGAAGAGGGAATAAAATAAAAGGGATGTGGCATTGAATTCGACCTTTCTTAGAAGTAATAATAGTTAAAAGTATGGCTTTGTTAAAAAAAAAAAAAAAAAAAGTTAAAAGTATGGCAATAATATTTCACAAAAGTAAACACTAATGGCAACAAAGGCCTACTGAATTTAAGAACCACTATAGATGATCTTAAATTACTAGCAATAAAAAAAATTACTAGCAATAAATCCACATTTTTTTATACTCCCCTATAAAAAAAAAATCAATTCACATATTAAAATATAAACCTTACGTTAACATCTAAAATGTTGTCACCCACATCGATGAAATTTCAATCACGTATTAAATAGTAAATTAAATATTGGCTACTCAGCCTAAACTCTCGAAAATATTCTAAAGGAACATTCTTATCTCCTTTATGGTATTAATATTCAGGGTCTGCCAATTAAATATTGACTTCTCAGCCAAAAAAAATAATAATGCAAAATGGGGGAGCTAAACTCTCGAAAATATTCTAAAGGAACATTCTTATCTCCTTTATGGTATTAATATTCAGGGTCTGCCAATTAAATATTGACTTCTCAGCCAAAAAAAATAATAATGCAAAATGGGAGAGCTCAACTCTCGAAAATATTCTAAAGGAACATTCTTATCTCCTTTATGGTATTAATATTCAGGGTCTGCCAATTAAATATTGACTTCTCAGCCAAAAAAAATAATAATGCAAAATGGGGGAGCTAAACTCTCGAAAATATTCTAAAGGAACATTCTTATCTCCTTTATGGTATTAATATTCAGGGTCTGCCAGCCACATAATTAATAACTAGTTAATTTTTGTTGTTTTATCCTCATAATGCTTTATAATATAACCCAAAATAAGTGATGGTTTCTGATAGACCGTTTTACCATAGACTGTTTTACCAGTAAAATTAATTTTTTTATTTTTAAATATGTTTAAAATTAAATAAAATTAAAAAAATATATAAAATAGATAATTTTTAATATAAATTTAATAATAAAAAATAATTAAAAAAATAAAATTACCGATAATTTTATTTTTTTAATCTCAAGAAACTCCCAAATAATTAAACAAATATAGAAATATATATAAAATGGTCGCCACCCCAATTATGTCCATCAAAAGTAGCCATTGTGGGTCCATGGCCGGTGCCGGCGACTTAGCCAAATATTATTCTTGCATTAGTTATTAGTCTACTATATGGCTAAATTAAGCACTATTTAAGCCATACCCAAAAGAATGTAATATGCACGAGTCCACCGAGTTGAAAGCTACCGAGCCAACTCAGTCCTTGGAATCTCTCTCTCTCTTCTTCTTCTTGTTATTGCTTTTTTGTTTGTTTGTTTGTAATTTGTTTTCAAGTGACCAAAAATGGTGAAGCTTGCTCTTGGCAGTGTTGGTGACTCATTCAGTGCAGCGTCTCTCAGGGCCTATCTAGCTGAGTTCATTGCCACCCTTCTCTTTGTTTTTGCCGGTGTTGGATCCGCCATTGCTTTCAGTAAGTTCAAGTCCTATTTTCGATAGGAACAGTTAGACAACTTTATTTTAAAAATCGGTTGACATAAAATTAGTAATTAATATGGAAATAATATGTTTCCTCGTTAAATATTCAGTTATTATCAAGGTTGTTTCTTTTTGTATACGGGTGAATAACTTAGTGCTTGTTTAATTGATGTATTTAAACTTGTGATTCTGATTCTGTTATAGTATTTTTTTTTTTTTTTTTATAAAAAAACTTGTCCATATTTCTCTCACAAAGTTTCTGTTAATAAATCAAAATTACTGACTTGAACGCATGAATCAGTATCTAAGTTTCATAAATGGTAGTGAACCTAATTTATAATATGGTGTTTGTGTAGACAAGCTTACTTCTGATGGGGCCTTGGACCCGCCGGGTCTAGTAGCAGTGGCAGTGGCGCATGCATTTGCACTATTTGTTGGTGTTTCCATTGCCGCCAACATCTCAGGTGGCCACTTGAATCCAGCTGTCACCTTCGGATTGGCCGTCGGAGGCAACATCACCGTCCTCACTGGCCTTTTCTATTGGATTGCTCAGTTGCTTGGTTCCATTGTTGCCTCCTTGCTCCTCTCGTTCGTCACTAATGGACTGGTAATTTTCTTTGTAAAAAAAAAAAAAATATATATATATATATATATGGAAGAAAAATTTTAATTTGAGCTATACGAATTTTAATCATAAGAATTTGGTAGGAAAAAGAATATATATTAGGTCCGTGGGTTTCAGTTACAAGATTTTGCAAGAGATAGCAATTAGGGTGTGAGATAAAAAAGAAAACAAAATGACTAGATACATGTGCTAAAATATGGAAAAAGTAGATTTGATTGCAAAAGAAATAAATAAAAAGCATTACTATTTACTTATTTCTTAAAAATAAATATATTTATCTGCAACCAAAATATAATTCCCACGTGACATTTATTAAAAGTGACGCGTTTGAACTCCACACCTTGAACTAGAGTCATATTGTACAATTACCGCTGAGTTTTTCTACAACCACTTCTTCTATTTCTGTTTTATTGTCAATAAATTTATCCAAAAAAACCCCTTTTTTTTTTTTTTTTTTTTTTTTTTTTTTCTTGTTTGTAGAGTATTCCAACCCATGGGCTAGCCGCGGGGTTGGGCGCCATTGAAGGATTGGTGTTTGAGATCATTGCAACCTTCGGTTTGGTCTACACCGTCTACGCCACAGCCGCTGACCCCAAGAAGGGCTCAATCGGAATTATCGCGCCCATCGCTATTGGGTTCATTGTCGGTGCCAACATCTTGGCTGCCGGCCCATTTAGTGGTGGGTCCATGAACCCGGCCCGCTCTTTCGGCCCAGCTGTCGTCAGCGGAGACCTTTCCCAGATCTGGATCTACTGGGTCGGCCCACTCACTGGTGGAGGCCTCGCTGGGCTCATCTATGGTTACATCTTTATTGGGTCCTACAGCGGAGTTCCCTCTTCTGATGAATACGCCTAAGAAGTCCAGATTTGAATTCCATGGGCTTTGTGTTGTATTGTTTGTTAAGTAGTTGCTTTGTTTGTTTTGGGCTTTGCGCTTGTGGTTGTGAAACTCTTGTTGTTTTCCATTTCTACCAAAATATATATATACTTGTTAATAAAAAAAATTTGTAGATATTAAATGAATTTGGCTTTTAATTATGAATCCTTTTTCCCTTCAGCATATAGTGCTTTTTCCCGCATTGTTGACTTTGGCCATGTTTAGGAAGGCTTTTTAAGAGCCTGTTTTTGGCTTCTTAGGTCTAAAAATTGTTTCTCATATATTTAGATGATTTATCAAAAGTATTTTAACATTTTAGAAGGTTTTCAATTAAAGTTAAAAATTGTGACTTTTAAAAAAAAATACTTTTGACTAGATTTTAAAAACTTGTACTAATGTTTAATTAAGGCATTATAAACTTAATTCTAATATTTTGATTGCACCACATTAAATTTAACCTCAGAGCCTCCCACATTAAATTTAATTTGTAGTATCTATAGAGTAATGTTATTTGCCATGAGTAGTTTTGGCACCACTACTTCCCATAACTATATATTATGTGCACGATCAAAATTTATATGAGATACTTCTTACTATTTGTAAGTTGTAACGTCAAACACCATTGGTACTTTGTTATGAAAATTGCACGTAACTTCAACTCTGTAATTGTGGAACTTCTACTTATATAATTAAATTACATATGAAATACCAGAAAAAAGTTATACTAAAAAAAAAAAGAAAACCCGAAATTCTTAGAAGTGTAAAATCAACAACTAATTACAGTTGAATGTAAATCTCAGAGTGCAAAATGTGCTAATCACAAAGTGATTAAGGCCTCGTTCATTTCACCGATTCAAATTTTTCTACCATAAAAAGCTCTTAGAAACAGTCATATATATTTTTATTTATTTATTTATTATTTCTTTTACTACAGTAAAAAACTCTCACATAAAGTCACATCTCAACTCAAATTAAAAACTCAAATTAACGAACTAAACGAGTCCTAAATATCTATGCTTATGCTGTACCCTGGATTTCCAATAGAGGTATTTGTCCTAAACGGTGATGAAATTCGGATTGGAGTCTTAAGATATTAGCTTCAGAACAATTTAGGTATGTCATCAATATCTAGGATCACACGCTAAAATTTAAAAACCGTGGTGCTCAAAAAAATTGTGGTGCTCAAGTACTGTTGCATAATGAATGATGTGGTTTTAATGGTTATTTTATTATTTACTTATCGATAGATATCATTATTTTAACTATAAAATATTAATCCGATAGTTATAGTAAGTTAGATAGTTGATGAAAAAAATTGTGACAATTAATTAAATTAAATTTTTATCACATAACGTCAATTACATTTTTATATTTGATGATAACCACCTATCTATATTAATTCATATATATAATATATATGTATACACATATATATTTGAAATGACCTTTTTTTTTCCCTTTTAAGTGCTTAAGGGATGATCACTTCGGACTTTTGGTCAGTTGGAAGAAGATGCAAGGTCTCATCACAAGGACATGACGATGTGTACAAACATAAAAACAAAGAAAACTACTGGATCTTAGATTACTCTTCAGTCCAATTTAACTGCTAATTAAACTAATACCTTTTTTAGGTACTAATCAGATTAGTAGTTTTTGTTTAGCCCAGATTCTCTTAGCATTTGTTTTGTCTATTATTAAAATGTGAACAGATTCAAAGTGACAATTATTTGATATCGAAATAAAAAACATTGAAATATATAGAACACAATAAGATTAACTTGCATTGATACAACATATAAATTCTCAAAGAGACTTTACGAATTTTTTCTTTTATAGATGAAAAATCTAAACTAACATATTTCCATATTAAAATTCCACTAGAGCCTTAAAATAATATGCAGACAAATATAAATTTTTTTATGATAGGATATATATATATATATATCTTTAAAAATATGACAATTTAAAGGAACTTAACAAAAATATAATAATTAAAAATTGTCTCTTATATTTATACTTGTCACAATTATTTCCAAAAATAAAGAGCAATCTTCAACAAGAATAATAATAATGCTATACAAGGAGCCAAATGCAACAGCACATGGGTTTACTGACTTATTTTCCAGTCGAAATAGACATATCAGGGGGAAAAAAAAAAAAAAAAGGTCACAACCGATGGATATAAAAAACGAAATTATCACGTTGAACATAAATTACATGTTTTTGCAGACATGCCAAGTTGGCCCTAATCAGTAGACATATATGGCCCAAATTACAGTGTCCCTTATTCGAAGTCTTAATCCGTTTAGTTCGTTGATTCAAGTTTTAAATTTGAGTTGATATGTGACTTTATGTGAGAGCTTTTTATTATAATAAAATAGTTAAATGTGACTGTTTTTGAGAAATTTTTACTGTAACAAAACTCAAATTCTAAAAATGTTCATAGGCTCAATTAAAAACCTCACCTCAACATTGGTGATCAGATGGAGTTCCAGAGAAAAATAGACCTACTTCTTATTGTGTAGCCCACAAAGAATTAAAGGGAAAGAAAACAATTCTCATGATTAATTAATTTTTTACAGGAGTAAATTTTTTTTTTCATAAATAGTATTATTTTTATTTATTTATTTATTTATTTATTGCATAACTATCATGCCACTATAGTATACACGATAGCAACTTATAAACGCCTAGAAGCCTCGCAGTGTCTTAAAAGGGATTTTATGGCTTATTTTTTTAGAGTGTGACTTGAGTGTAGTTTTTGAGTTGAATTTGAGTTATAACTTGAGTTGAAGTTATAATTTGAATAAAATTGAGTAAAGTTGAATAAAGTTATAATTTAAAAGAACGTGAACTTGAATAAAATTGTAACTTGAGTTTAAATTTTTTCTGAGTTTTGTTACAAATTTTTTTTCATAAAAAGGGGTGAAATAAATTAAAATTTTAATTTGGTATTTTGAATTTAAAATATAAGTATATCAAAATTCAAAAGTCAAAATTTGCAGTATAACTGATACGTTTGCTAAAATTTTAATACAAATATATTAAATTGAAAATTGTAAAAAAGAAAAAGAAATTGGTTGGCCGACGGGGGTGGTCATGTGTCTTCAGGATTTAAGATATCTCATGGATAGTGCTAATGGGGTTCAATATTGTGCTGGCCTTGCATCATGTGGTTTTCCCATGGATGTAAGCGAATAAAATTATGGCGGCCTTAAATTGTCAAAATTTGAATAAAATTTTTAAAAAATAATAATTACAATTACAATTTATTATTTTATTTGCTTAATATTATAATATTAGTCTAATTATTGTTAATTTTACTATACAAATATGTACTTTATTGTGCTTCTTAAAATTAATAATATTTTTTAATTTGTAACACATTTTATTTTTTTATTTTTATTTATTTAGATTATTTTCATTGGTGTCCCATGAACTATAGAGTCATTCTCAATTTATCCCTAAACTTTAAAAACTCTCACTTTGTCCCCTAAACTTTAAATTGTTCTCACTTAACCCATTTTGTTGTAATTTCTGTTAAAATTAGATAGAAAAAGAGGGAATTAAGTGTGATCATGTGGTTTGTATCTATTTCTTTTTAATAGAAATTTAAACAGAAAGACCACGTGAGTCCGTGACTGCGTTATTCTCTTTTTTTATCTATTTTTTTTTATGAGAAATTATAATAAAAGGGGTTAAGTTGAAGCAATTCATAACATTCGGGAGGCAAAGTCAGAGTTTTTAAAGTTCAGGAGGTAAATTGATAATGACCGTAATCAGTGATAATAATCTTATTTATTTTATTCAAATTTTAACAATTTATTTTCTAATTTTAAATAATTATGCAATTTATATTATTATTTCATCACATATTATTATAACAAATATTTTAATTATTATTAATTTTAATATAATAACCACACAATTTATTTTTTAAATTGAAAATACAAATTTAATTAAAGGATATATTAGTACTTTTAAATTAGTTCATTCCGATTCTAGGTGTAAGTAAATGCATGAATGAGATTTGGAATGACACCGATTTTGAATCCTGTCACCAAGTAAACAAGTATGATTTCTCACTCCGAATACTGTCCATTCTGAGTCATGATCATTCCGATTACACATAAGTAAACATACAATTAAGGTTCAGTAGTACTCATGGGCATTACAGTCAGTAAGGCATATGAAGGGATGCCATTACGCTACAATTGGCGGCCATGTATAGGACTACAAGTCGTAGTTCATTCCTCGGGCAACCTGCCTACACTACAATAAATAAGAGATTAGACGACATCTATTTAATTACGTTTTTTAGGAAACTGTCATCTAATGTGCTAAAAAATGTTGTATAAATACAAAAAATCTGTATGCACACCTTAGACGACGGTTTTCTTTTTAAAAAGCCATCGTCCAATGTTAAAAATTTTTTAAAAAAAAGAGACGGACTTTTTTTCGCTCTTTTTTTCCCGAAAATTTTTAAAGCTTTGATAGCTCATCTATAACTAAGAGCATTTTTTTACAAACTCTAAGTTTGTTATATTAAATCTCTCCATCTCTCCAAAGCTCTCTCTCTTCCTTACACCCTAACTCTCTCTCTAACTCTCCTCTCAACACTTACAAATTTTTTTCTCTTAAATCTCATCTCTTCTACACTCTTCACTCCCTCAATTTGGCCGCTGCCTCCAAGAGCCTTAGAATCTTACTCATATGTCACCGACCGTTGTGACCTCGCCTCCATATCCGCCACTACGCCATGACCATCGAAATTGATACTTTGTTAATCTTGAGAAATTTCTTTTCTTTGTGATTAGTTTTTTTGTTTTGTTTTGATTTAAAGTTTTCTTTGAAATAATTAGGTATGTTTGTTGTCAGATTTCATAGAGAGACATTTGGTTTTGAAATATTTGTATTACATATATATTGATTATGTATGAGAAGGTGAATTTTTAACATGTTTTTTTTTTTTTTTTAATTTTTTTCATATGTGTTGTTCAATGACTTGCGATAACATTCGAAGAAATATTTTTTTTAGCAAATAATTAGTTTTCGGCAAATATATATTTTAATTTTTAATACTTTTAACGATGGTTTTTGTAAAAATCGTCGTTAAAAGTTGATGTTAGACGACGATTTTTTTTATAAAAAAACTGCTGTCTAAATGACCTTTTTAAACTCTTGTAGTGTCTTACGTGCGTATTAGACGACAATTAATAACCATCATCATATTTTTTAAACATTTAACGACTCTAAATACGACGATAATTTTTAAACCGTCGTATCTTTTGACGATGGTTTTTAACCATTGTCTTATTTCTTATTTATTGGCACACCATAGATGTGCTAACGATAGAGTACTAATGGATTAGAGGACACGTTGGGTAGGCATACTAGAGGCTCGTTCATTTTATCGATTCGAGTTTTGCCACAGTAAAAAGCTCTCAGAAATGATCACATCTAACTTTTTTACTACAGTAAAAAACTCTCACATAAAGTCACATCTCAACTCGAATCAGCAAACTAAACGGATTCTAGATCTACATAATGTCACATATGCTAGGTACCAAGGAGAAGAGGCATCAAGGCAAGTAGTTGTGTGACATGTATCAAAGACCAAGGGGACACTTGCAGTGGCGCAAAGACTTGGCGCGTGACACCATGAAAGGCCTATGAAATAGTTATTTTTTAAGTACGAAGAACAACTCTAATCATGTTAGTTATTTTATGTTTTTAATTAAAATAATTAATGATTTAATTTTTTTTAATTTTTTTCCGCTTCAACCATTAGTTAAATAATTAGTTATTTTAGAAAATGTCTTCCACACTAACTAAATAAGCTAGCATGGAGAGACTAGCCATTTTTTGTATTATTTTATTCTTTTAACCGTAATAAATGCAACAGTTCCTTTTTAAATTCAATAAAATTGTTTATATTTAAAATCAATAAATATTAAAATAATCTATACGTGATTGAAGTGAATCATCTAAAAATTATTAATTAAAATAGTTTTTTTAATTATTTTAGTTAAAATTTAATTAAAATTTAGAGAGTTCAGCACTAACTTCGTATTTCAGACATTGGAAATGCATGTGCGCATATATACATATATATTAATTAAGGAACCTTCCTCTTAATTAGAGGGAAGATTCGTTCACCATCACTTTTTTATAGTTTTGAAGTATGAGAAAGACGAAAAGCCATGCAGAACACCATGCTCGTGTCGGTGAGTCATTCAGAAACAGGCAGGAAAATCTCAGAGGTTGGGTGTAGATCGTATATATTAATATTCATATGTGTATATATATCTATATATTTTGCTGACAAACTCCCACCCCATATTTACACATACAGATTATGTATGTCTGTGTATGATGTGTACATAATATATCATTGTTCTTGTTCATTATTGATTCAGTACTCTCCATAAAAGGAAGGACATATAATTTTGATATCCTTGACCTACATCAATTAATGGTCTTTGACTGTTCCCTCAAAAACGGGGGGAAAAAAAAAAGATGCGTTTTAATCATGTAAAAATATATATAAGAAAAATAAAAAAGATAATACATTATAATGAAAAAAAAAAAAATTATCTTATGCTGAAATTCTTCACCCTGTCTATACTGGTTCCAAGGGCATTTCTTTTCTTTTACCAGCGCAACAGATCTTTGTTGCCTTTTATTTTATTTTATTTTATTTTATCAATGAATTAATAATCTGATCCATAAGGAAACATGATGGCAGCCACATCAGAACGATGATGATATGTTTCCCATTTTTTATTTGCCACAAGTAATAAATTTATGTGAATAGTAAGAAATAAGTAAAAGTTGTACATAATTCCAAATGCCGCACAATATAAGACTGTCATGGGGCGTAAATCACACCTACTTATTGGTATTTGTTTTTAAATATATATCGAATCATATTGTAATTCGCGTCACAATTATGATTTAATATGTACACTAGTGATAAAATGTTTCTTTTAAAAAAATAAAAATTTAAAACTCGTATCCTGCCATGCAATATCCCTACTTTAATATCCACATAATATAGACGAATAGGGATATATTATTTATTTATTCATTGTACATGATAAAGGTGGAGGATGTGAACCGCAAATCTCAATAACATAATACCACTCTCTCTCATAAAAAAAGAAAAAAAAAAAGTTACTACGTCCCATTATACAAAATCTCTGCAACCAATACTAATGAAAGAAATTCTTTTAAGTTCCATGATCAAGACTTTCTATCAAAAACATTCCATGACACTTATATAGGGCAGCCTATTTTATTTTATTTTTTAAAAAAGTGTGATGGTAGCATATACCAACCATTTTATCACACACGTCCAAACATTATTTGATGTTTGCTAAAATCTCTTTCAATATCATGTCATGTGTATCGTGCAAGTTTGAACTTTCATATATATGAACCAAGCAATATGCAAAACAATCAATTCAAAATTTCTGTCATAAATAGGTGTTGCGTAATATATATACATCAATGATATTTACGCAAAGTAACACGTACAATATTAGGTTACAGGTTTACAGAATTTGATGCATAATTGAATGTTCACACAAGTACGTACAACCTTCTAGATTATTGGAAGCATTTTATTTATTTATTTTTTTAAATAATGAGGCGAAGGATTCGATCTGAGCACTTCTAAAAGGGCTTAAAAAAAAGTGAGTTTTTTTTTTTTTTTCTTTTCTCTCTAAAGGAGAATTGTAGGGTATAAAATAATGCTTGATCGATAGAATATAATTTTCAACATTGTGGTTTTTCATTAAGTTTAATAAACTGTCCTAGTTTTTTAATCTTATTTGATATAATTCAGATGTAATTTGACGACTATAAATTACACAAGTATTTTCTTATTCTCTATCAAATGTCTTTTTGGCTTGCTAAAAACAGAAGTACAAGTCTACTATGTGTGGATTAATGTGATGCATTTTTGTCAGATTTAATCAATTGTGTATATATTTTTTATTGTGCATTAAAACTATCAGGTCTTTATCACATTTGTCCCTTAAATTTGTCGTGATTTAGCAAATTATCTTTCAAATTTTTAATTTTAACAAGTTGCTCCCTCAACTTATAAAGTTGTTGTAATGTGTCCAATTTTAACGACGATTGCGTTAAATTAGTGTCAAAAAAACACCTTTAACTAAAAATTTCAACATTTCAATTCAAATGTAACATAAATATTTCAATATCTCAACTTTTAATCCCTTAAACCTAATAAAAATTTGAGCAAATTTAATTAAATGAGACAAATTGCAATAAATTTACAAATTCAGGGGGCAACTTGCCAAAATTAAAACTTTACGGGGTAATTTACTAAACAACGATAAGTTTAGGGGACAATTATGTTAAAAACCCAAACTATGCAATTGTGTTAAAAACCCAAACTATCATTTTTGCTATTGATAGGAATTGTTGTTGGAACCTTAAAAATTAAAGTTTTGGGAGTTTCTTCATTATGATTTCTCTATCAGTGAGGTTAATTATTAACCGTTAGATCATCTGTTAAAAATTATATCAGTTTAAAAAGTATGTAAAAAAAAGATAAATTGTAATGCAAATTTGACAATTGAAAATATAGAACTACTGATAATTTACTCTTTTTAGTCTAACGGAGAGACCCCCGCAAGTTTTATATCTTAAAGTTAAAAAAAGCTCATTCAAAGATGACTGCATGGGAAAGAAAAAGAACAAGAAAAAAGAGACAAATACTCTTTTAAGTTGCATGGCTCTTGATTTTTACCCATTATTTTTTATTAATATTTTTTTATCAAATATTATATTAATTAATAACAAAAGATAAAAATTTAGATCCATATTACAAGAATAAGTTGCCCGTTCGGTTCACTAATTCGAGTTAGGATGTGATGTTGTGTGAGAACTTTTTATTGTAATAAAAAAGTTAGATATGATTGTTTCTGAGAATTTTTTACCATAGTAAAACTCGAATTTTAAACTCGAATCAACGAAAATAACGAGGCCTCAATAATTTTGTCAGAAGAAGGGGAGGAGAATATATGCCGAGCCCAAAACCGTCCCCACCGTTCAGTCAAGAACCGAGCCATTGATTGGCTGGTGTCTTGCTCTTGCACACCACTTTTTAATTCGAAAACTGCCCAACCACAGAAAGTTTGATTTTGTTTTTTTTTCCCCCCTTCATAACATTTCATTCATTTTCCTTTGTGATTATCACAAACATACACACGAGTATGATACAATTCATATATACAAATGCATTTTTTTTCCCCCATCATAGAAACTAGCACTCTCGTCTTCTTGCATTGCATGGCTGCCAAGAAACCCATTCCCCGTTTATCCGGGCGTGTGGTTTCTCGTTGTCACTTCTTAACTTTCTTCCTTTTTTTAGACTCGTACTAGGTTTCGCGTGAACTAGTTATATACTTGTGCGTTTGTTTCATTTGGTTTTTCTTCTGTTCCTTTTGATGAACCGGCCTGAATTCGTGGGGTGTTTTCCCAAGCACAAGATTTCGTTTTTCGTTTCTCTGATTCATTCTTGTCTCCTTGTTTCTGGGCCTTTCTTTGTATATAACATAAAATCTTGTCTTTTTTTATTTCAATATTTTGCTGTGGATGAAAACCAAATCTCAGTTTTATATATATGTGTAGATACACTTTTTCTCTGCTGGGTTAGTCGGCGTTTTCAATTATGAGTGAAGGGTAGTCTTCTTTTTTGCCAGTTTGAAAGTAGTTTGAATTGGTTTTGGGAATCATAATTTAATGAAATTTTAAAGCAGCTTTTGCTTCAAGAAGAAATAAACTCATAAGCCCATATTCATGTCTAGCTTTTGGGGTCTCTGAAGAATATTTTGGAGGTGCTTTTTCTAATCCAGTCAGTTAATTACTATTGTTTATTGTTTGGTTTAATTCAAAGTTTCTTTTGATCTCCTTTGAGTCGTCTATTTGAAGTATCTCTAATTCCTTTTGCCGTCAATTGATGTGACAGGAAAAGTCAAAGCTTACAAGTACTTGATATTTTCTAAAAAAGCATACTTTAGCCGCCCAACAAATGAGATAAGCATTTTGGTTAAATAGAAGAAGAAGAAGATTTCACAATAAATCTGTTTGTGTGAAGAAGACACATTAGTAATGAGCAAGGGAAAAAAAAAAGGAAAAATGGAAAGTGAATATTTTTCAGCTTGGAGGACTACTTCATTGCAGAGTCTTATGGATGATGAGGAAGATGAGCTACAGAAAGTTACATCCTTGCCTGCTATACCTCAACCAAAGACACCACATGAGCCCATGGAATTCTTGTCAAGGTCATGGAGTATTTCGGCTACCGAAATTTCGAAGGCTCTGGCTCAAAAACAGAAGCAATTTTCACTTGACAAGAATCTTGATATGATAGTCCCGGAAGCAGTTGCTTTGCCACCATTAGTAAGATTTCTTCATTTCATCAATAGGGATTGTTCATCTTTGTTATTATCATCATTTGTCTTTTGTAATCTTTTGGTTTAGTTTTAGCTTAATTGCCTAGTTTCCTAGTAAAATTAGGATTGACCTTCTATTGGTAAATAGGCTTGATTATGTTAAACCTTAGAAGCAATTGATTTATCAATTTCAGTCTTATAATCACATATGTCTCTCTCTAATTATTCTTCTCTTCTCCTATTTGACAATCCGTAGGTTTGTCATTACCAAATAAGTACAAATATATGTTTATAGATCGAGTATTTTATTGTTGGAAAAATTTTTAAAATCTTTTTTCTTTTTGCTAAAAGAACCCAACAGGTTCTGCATCAAAATTTTTTTTTTTTTTTTTTTTTTTTTTTTTTTTTTTTTTTTGTACAAAAATTCTGAAACCTATATCTGAATTGCAAGCCATTCAATTCTTATTTATTTGTTTATTTTTTGTTGTATTCTTTTTGACAGCCACCTAAGGGTACAAAGTCTTCTAACGCTAGGAGGACAGTGTCAATTGGAAAGTGGTTCCGACAAAAGGAGACTAGCAGCGACACATTGAACAAGAAAGACAAGGCACGATTGGAGAATGCAAGATTGCATTCTGCTCTCTCCATAGCGGGACTTGCCACGGCCTTGGCTGCCGTAGTCGCGGAAGAAAACTCTGGTAGATCGCGTTCGAAGATGAGCATGGCTTTGGCGTCAGCCACAGAACTTTTGGCATCACATTGCATTGAAATGGCCGAGACTGCTGGAGCTGATCATGACCGTGTTGCTGCCATTGTCAGATCAGCTGTGGACATCCGCAGTCCCGGGGATCTTACGACTTTTACTGCTGCAGCCGCAACTGGTATATTCCTATTTGGCTGAAGTTATAAAGAAATGAAATTTCCATTATAACTATTAGGAAATGAAAACCAATGTTTGCCTACTCCCAATTAACTTAAGCTTTTGGATGAATTGATAACCTAACATGGTATCAAAGCAATCGAACCCGAATTTCAAACCCTGCGATGGTGAATTCTACTTTGTTACATATTGGGCCATGGTTTGAATCTGGACCCACATTTTCATTCACTCCAGGGAAGTATTGGAAAATGAAAACCAATGTTCGCTCGCCTCCAATTAGCATTCTTGGGATATTTTCAATCTAACAATCACGGCACTCTCGAGTTTCTGAAGTTTCCTTTCATGCTTACTCTTGACTTATTCATCATTATGAAATCTTTCTTTCCAGCTTTGCGAGGGGAAGGTGCTTTGAAAGCAAGGCTGCCAAAGGAAACTAGAAAGAATGCTTCTATAAGTCCCTTTGGAAAGGGAATGGCTGAAACTAAGCCTGCAGCTTCATTTGGTGGTCAAAAGGAGGATCCAGGTTCTCAGTTGGCGGGCGACTTATTGCAACTTACACGAAAAGGTAATTTACCATATGAAGTTCAGGATCATATTCATGGGTACTAACCAAAATAGTATACTCACCATGACAAGTGCGTGCCGATTAGATGTATGGGAACTTGGCCCTTTTGGTGTATAGTTTGGTAGCTAAACCGGATCACTCTTTTGAATTCACAGGAGTTTTGCAACCGAAGCGTGTGTCTGTCTACATCAACGAGGATTTTGAGGTCATAATCAAACTCAAGAATAAACATGTTGTTGGAGCCTTCTCAAAAAATAACAAATGTAAGTATTTATAGTTCTTTGACTTGAATACCAATCTGTTTCTGGTCTCTATGCCACCATTTACAACTAAGCTGAGCTTTTTATTGAAAAATAAAATGGCATTCCGTTATAATGTCTGGATTTACTATGGATTTAGGCATTGTCTATGGAGTCTGTGACGACATTGCTGCGTGGCCCTATAAAAGAGAATGGGAAATTTCAGAAGAACTCATCTTTGGTCTGAAAACCGCACAAGGTCTTCTAGAGTTCAAATGCAAAAGCAGGATCCATAAGCAGAGATGGGTTGAGGGGATACAAAGTCTCCTTCGCCGAGTAAGCAACGTCGACGAGACTGAGGGCTCTCTGGGATTTTTATCCATCAGCTCTAGTATATGATTCCCTTGTGTACATGTGTAGCACGAAAAAGTAGGACAGAAAATAAACCTCTATGCAGACGATACTTCTATTACAAGAGAAGAGAAGATTTGTACCAAGGAATAGATTAGGAACCACACAATTTTTCTGGCTTCTTATGTTCAGTAAAAGAGTATGATCATTTTTTTTTTTTTTGCTTGAAAATACATTCTGTCGCCAATGTTTGACCCTTGATAATCAGCTTGTGGGAATCAATGAACAAGGCCAACATCAGAAGAAGAAGAAGAAGAGGAAAGTGGTCAATAAGTTTATGTATACTACATTACAGTTTGAGGTGTGAATAATCTGATAAGAACATTTTGAATGTATGAAACACATTCATTGAGGTATGTTAGACCTCCTTTTGAGTCCTTTCTTTCTCTCTCTTTTTTTTTTCTCTTTTTTTTCTTTTTTTTTTTTGAGGACTACACTTGGAGCTGATAGAATGATTGAATAACTCCCTTTTATTGTAATCTCCAAGGCAAATTATGAAGGCCTATCTTCTCTAGTGATGACACATAAATGTTGTCCCAAGCTTTATACTTTTCGCACAAATGTTGTCCATAGTTTTCTTTCCCGCTAGTTAAAATATTGGAAAAGAAAAGAAAAACTAAATGTTAATGAGAGAGAGAGAGAGAGAGGACTACACTTGGAGCTTATAGAATGATGGAATAACTCCCTTTTATTGTAATCTCCAAGGCAAATTATGAAGGCCTATCTTCTCTAGTGATGACACATAAATGTTGTCCCAAGCTTTATACTTTTCGCACAAATATTGTCCATAGTTTTCTTTCCCGCTAGTTAAAATATTGGAAAAGAAAATAAAAACTAAATGTCAATGAGAGAGAGAGAGAGATTTTTTGTTGTTTCTGTCGTAAGGGAAAATCTACATTGTCATGTCAGACGACAGATAAGCTTCACGTGGCAATTACGTAAAAGCATTTAAAGGTCAATAGTGACCCTATTCTTAGAGGCGATGACGGTCGAAGCATCAACTTTTCAGACATTGAAGTTCAGCTATTTCAAAGCGTCCATGATGGCAGTCGACCGTTCAAATGGCAAAGACGGAGACAGCTCCTAAACCCTGTAGGCCGTCGATCCTATGTGAGGATTGATGGGGACGAAGGTTCTGTCTGGACTTGCTATCCAGGCAAACTGAAAGCGGAGAGGGCAACGTGATCGGTTATTTGACCCAGATTCCGAGAAGATCTCCTAAAGCGACAAGAGAGAAATCCCTAGGTTACGTGCATGTGTAAACAAAGCTATTGGCTAGAGAAATGATTACCAACCTGTTGGCCGCCAAAATAGACCAATAGGAAATCAAGGAGAAGCTACAGAGCCGCGGTTTTGGGCAGAGTAGGTAGATGAACAGTCAAAAAAGCATTGTAGTCTAGATGAATAGGACAGTAGGCTACTCGAGAGCAACCACAGAATAACCACTTACCTCAGTTTTCTCCAATATGTAATCTATGTGATATAAAAGGGGCATGGCACAAGAGAGGGGGACCACAGGAAAAATACTTGTACACACAAAAAAGAATAGAGCTTCTTGTAATCAAAAAGGAGAAAAAGGGGGAAAAAAAAAAGGAAAAAGAGAGGAAGATTTCTTAAAGTAAACGTAACTCTTGTATTGAGAGTAAACCACTATAAATCTTGGTCTACTTATCGTTTTAGATTTCTTTTTTCTTTTGAAAAACTCTAACACCAAGCCCACAAGGCACGCACATAAACCGTTCCACTCTATTATTCGGTTTTAATCGAATACAGCGCTGTCATTCTTATGTGATCCAACCGGTAATCCAACTTATTACTAAACGGTAACTAGGTGTATTTCTGTTGACGACGGTCAACAGTTGCTCTGTACAGTTTGCTCATGTATTGATTTATTTCCTTGGTCGTACCATAGATAAACTTCAATGTTGGCATATGTGATAAACTATTTTGCAATTAATTGGTCATTGGTGTTCTGCAATGTACTTGTAACAAGATTGTTGGTTGACTAGGCACAAGGCTTTAAATCGTTAATTTGGCCTAAAAAATTCAACTCGTACTATTTTTGAGCTCCAGGACGTTGTAATAGTTCATTTATTAAGACAAAGGATAGAGACGAATCATGGTGGCCATTGTTGCCTGCCCATTTGTGAAAAAAAATGGTTGGTGAAAATAATTCTAGTTTAGAAGTCAAAATACTCTGGATAAAAAATAAAAAAAATAAAAAAATAAAAATTGCCATCAGTCTGCAATACTCTGGATCCAGATTCCAGAATTGTTAAACCAATAATTTCTTGATTTCAAGGTACACTCAAGGTTTGACTGCAGGTTATACAAATTAGAATTCTATCACCAAATAAAAAGTTACATTAATTATTGGAGACAGGAAGTTAAAATTATTAGCAAGAACAAGGGAGGATAAAGAGCATTGGAAATGACAAGTTTTAGACTTATTAGCAAGAATAAGAGTATGGAAATTATCCACCTATCAACTGATTTATGCCCTTTGTCCCCTCAAAATACAACAGTCTTGTTTTCCTGGTATGGTAACACCCGCAACTCGCAGTATGATTTTATGGCCTTTGAAAGGCATTGTTTCTCGAGGTTCTCTGATTTCAGCACAAAACTCTGCAAGTTATCTCTGTGTGAAACTCTCTCAACCTGCATAAATTTGAAAGTATATACTGCCCATGAAGGTAAAGTTTGAAAATAACTAGCCCAGGACTATTATGTGCCCTGCATTGCAAAAAGAGAAAACTTACAAGTAATTAGACGTGCAATTATGTCTCATTTGAACAAAACAAAATGATCATCTAAACAAATTGGGTACAAGGAAAAACAAAGGCTGAGTTAAATTTAAACCGAACACATGGAGCATTTTCCAACTTTCATTTATCTAAAATCCCACACATCTCACAATACTTTGACCTCAAAAATAAAAAAAACAAAGAGCCGGTATGGCTCGAGTTCTTCTCAACATCAGCAGCAATTTAGTGCAATCTTATTCCTACCATAGTTATGGACCATAACTCAGATCTGCAACAAATTTTAGTTTGGGATTGCCAATCCAAAATGGGCTTTGTACTTTTCAAGACAACAATATGTTTGAACCATTTCAGTAAAAGAAATGCCACAGAGTGGATGATTCAAACTATATAACTATTATATAGAAACCAACCATGTTCCTTAAGTTGGTTTTGTTCCTGTTATCTATCAAAATGAGCCATGTTCTAGTAGACATGAGAATTAAAAAATAAATATGGACTTAACAGAAAACACAACAAACAATAAGCACCCTCTATTTTGTCAGATTTGGTGCAAAAAGCATCATAAACAAGCATAAAGTAAATAGCGGCAGCAATCAATTTCCAGCTCACCATCTGTTCTATTATAGGCCCACAGTCAAGTTCTTCAGTCACAAAATGACTCGTTGCGCCAATTAGTTTCACACCAGTATCAAAAGCCTGCCAACATAATCTAGCAAATTATACATGCATAGAAAGTTAGGATGGAAACAGGGACATTGTTCAACAAGCGAGGATGTATCCATAATTTGTAGATTACACAAAAGGATCGAACCTGTTTTGATGGATTTCCACCCTTGAATGACGGCAAAAGGCCATGATGTATGTTGATTATATCCTTTCCATAGTTCTTCAAAAAATTACCAGATAGTATCTGCAGAAGTAAATTGACAATGTAGGCCTTGTTCATTTTCATGACTCAAATCATATTGTTACAGTGTTTTCTCACAAAAATTCAAATTCAACCTTTTTGCTACAGTGTTTTTCTCTCACATACATAACTCAAGTCATGACTTGAGTTGTGCAAATGAACATACTCGTAGTTTTCAAACACATTGCTGTAATTCGATTACCTAAACGAATGTTAATGAATAAAATTCTTTTCATATTTCAAAATCTAGAGAGAAAAGAACAATTCAACAAAAAGAAGCCTGTTCTCTCCACTCAATAAAATAAACTTCAATGCCAATAGTAACACTAAAGAAAAAATTGATATTGCAAGAGCGTTCGTATAACATGATTACCTGCATGTACCTCGCAAGCACTAAAAAATCAGTATTCTGAACCAACTCCAATATCTCTCCTTCTCTTTTATTATTGTTGGCTGTTCGAAGATAGTGATAAGGAATGCCATGCCTTTCAAGAAAGCGAAAAACATGGGTGTTTGGACCTCTATCGTGGTTACTGATTGAAAAGAAAAGGAAAATATAAAAAAACATTAATGGCGACGGTCAGGCAGCATTCTCAAGAAAAGGAAAAGATAAGTTCAAGGTTTCCGAAACCTAACCTTATTACACAAGTTATATCTACCGGAAGTCTTCCATCCTGCCACTGATGTAACGAATCGATCAGGCAATGTTCCTGCAGAAAATGTAAAGACAAGAACACTTCAGCATGATGCAGAATGCATAAACACATATAAGTCTCCGTGTGTTCGCAAGTTTGGGCAAGAGAGACGACATCTCGTACCTGCTTCGAAACAAGAACGGCAATCTTATATTTAGGGTCGTGTTCCGGCACACGAACAACGGATTTCATAGCATTGAATGTTTTTGAAATTTTAAGAAAGTCTTCATCCATCTGCGGTCTTGGCCATTTGGCAGGGTCAAAAATAAATTCACTGCCAGGTTTACACAATCTGATCAGTTTGCCTAGGATGTACTCTCCAAATATTTTGCTCTTGAATGAGTCATAGGTTTCTATTAATTTGTTTCCACATTCAAAATAGAGAAAAGAACAAAAGGGTCCTTCCTTTTTTTTGGTATTCCTACTGTAGGGCCTTATACCGGTGATGGACGTTTCTAACCTTCTAGATCTAGTAAAATCACATCAAAATAATAAAAATATGTATAACAGACAGCAAAAATTTGATGCTTAGAAAATAGAGTCCTACCGGTAGTATATTTTGTCTGGTCCTACACTAGAAATCTCTTTTAACTATGGCATGGTTTCACAAAATAAAGAACCGACAATATTCAAGCACATAGCAAATTCCTGAAATTTTGCAACAAGAAAACAAAAACAAAATCCAACAGCAGACTATAGCTTATAGCTAGAGAAGAGAACAATTTATTTGCTTCAACCAAAATAAGCTCTTTGGAATAGATTCAATGACAAATCCCAAGTCAACCAAACCAATCCAATTTCTTTTTCTTTTCTTTTTTCCTTAAACGGATTGGATATAGAAGAAATTATATATATGAAACAACCAAAATATTGCATGAAAATGTGAATAATTTGGCAAGGGGAAGAAAGAGACGAACCTTCTAGAATAAAAGACACGCTTTTTCTCGGGGACAAACACATCGGCGCCAAGAATGTTTCCTCCTCTGGAAGCGATGCAATCTGAGAGCTTCGCCACAATCCCAACCGCATCCTATTACAAAAACAAACAAACGAGTAAATAAATATAAATGAAAATTTCCTGTTTGGTTACAGCGAAAATGAAGAAGAAAATACGAGAGAGAGAGAGAGAGATTTACGGGGCAATGGAAGACGTGGATCCCATGGGAGAGAGAGGAAGGTGGAGATGTGGAAGAATCGAGCAGGGACTTGCCTGGGAATGCAAAGGATTTTAGGGACCTGTTTGCAAGGCCAAGAAGTTTGGGGAGCTCTGCGGATGCTCTTCGGACAACAGTCATCTTCTCTCCCTCTCTCTTCCTGTCTGTTTGCACCACCCAACAAACTCGGTGGCCTTTACCTCCAGATGCTTTCTTCTCTTTTCTGTTCTTTTCTCCCGATGTTGAAGCCGACGTGGTATCCACACAATTTTTATTTTCTAAATTAACTTTTCTTTAGTGTAAAAAAAAAAGAGGAAGGATTTAATTTATACCACGTTGTTAATTTTTTTTTTTTTTGAAAAAACAAATTAATTGTATTCTTATGTAGACCGTTGTTCGTATTTAGAATTGATTTGTTTTTATTTTTCATATTTTTTGAGAAAAAAATAAAAATATTTTTAAAATGACGTTTAACGTAATAAAAATAAAAAATAAAAATAAAAATAATTTTTTAATTTAGTGTAAAATAAGAGATAAATAAAAAATAATTTTTAATTATTTTTTATTTTTTGTTTTTATTTTCTCCTCTCTCAAGCAAAGAGATAAAAAAGACATTAATGAGTTTTTTACACTGAAAATAATCTTTTGATAAAATTATTAAACGTATTTTTAAAAATAATTTCTGTCTGATATTGAAAATATTTTCATTTTTATTTTCATAAAAAAATAAAATTATTTTAAAACAAATTCTAAATAAATTTTACTAGTACAATATAATAAAGCACAAATGGATAAAAAAAAAAAACGTCCGCATAAAACGCACTGAAATTTCAACCGGCTCTTTTAATATCAACTCAACAATTAATGAAAATCTTCAATGGTCGAGATCAAGAGACTAGCAAGACAGAGGTCACAAACAACACCGTAAAAAAGTAATTTTCACTGATTTTACATATACAAATAATTAAAAAATGGGGAGACCACTTATATTCTTACATCATACGTATTAAAACTCGCATAAATTACAAAATACTAATGCGATAGGGATCATGCCTCTATTATTTTACTATAACAAAAGCAATAAAAAAAGGGAAATAGACAGATTACATTCTAAATTCATGCGTGATATACAAAAATAGTTTAAATTACATATTCATTGTATGGTAAATTACAATTTAACATAGATAATTGTCCATCATGATAAACATATATTGTTTTCTTTTCTTAATCAATTTCTTTTCTTGGCAAATTAAAATCCAAGATTTTGCTAATCGTGTAAATTTCCCTTTTAAAAAACAAAAAATTAGATTACTTAACGACGTCCTTTCTTTATTGGGTCGTTGACTGATAGCCCACCCATCAAGCCGAAAACAAACCAAGTACATCCTGATTTTGCCACGTGTACAAGAGGAGCACCCAACTCCTGGTACGGATCTCACAGAACCAAAACTGCAGAATAGCGAAGAGGACTCGCCATTAGAGAGACCCGTCTCAGCAAACTCCTCCGAAAGGGATCGTCTTCTGAACTCCGAAGACGCTCAGATTTTCCTTCGCCGATATACGCTCTCTCTCTCTCTCTCTCTCTCTCTCTCTTCTTTCTTCTTCTTATATATTATTAAGCTATTGATTTAGATCTAACACAATGGGCTATGATCGCCTGTGGTTGCAGATCATGGGGGTGATAGAGGTGGAACCACCGAACCCAGTCAGGTACATCATCGGAGCGGCGATCATGATCATCGGAGTGGTCTTACCCGTCGGTTACATGATGCTCCGTAACAAGCGCGTCCCTTCTTCTTCCTCTTACTCCAAACAGACGTAGGTGTGCTTTTTTCAAGTTTATTTTTCGGTTTTTTGTTCTTAAATTTGCAGCCTTTGTTCTAAAATTGCATATATTCGTCGCTATATTGAGGATTTGTTGAATTCTTAGAAATTTTGGGATGAAACTAATTCACGAGGATTAATTTATGAATTTTGAAGATTTAAAAAATGGGAAGAAAATAATTCTGGAGTTTTTTTTTTTGTCAATATTTTGATTGATTTGAGGATTTGTTGAAGATTTGAAAACATTGGGACAAAACTAATTTTGGAAGGTTTTTTTTTTGGTGGGCATTTCAGGAACAAAGTTTTGATATAAAGGTATAGGAAACTGAGAGCTTCGGATTCAATTCCTGGTTATTAGGCAGTTGTGAAGATGGAAACCACAAAGGCGTTGAGTGATCTACAGAAGTAACAAATGTAAATCGCAATTTGAACTCTGATTTGTGTTGAATGTGTTGTTCAGGAATTCAATTCAATTTACTGGATGATATGCTTGTCCGTAGGATCCTCTCTTTTGATTCAATTTTGTCCATATTTTCCTATTCATTTACCCTTGGATGAAAACAATCGTTTGTTCTTTTTTAGTCTCGCATATGATTAATTTTAGAACTGATATGAGATATATTTTATTAGAAGCTTGTTTGGAACTTCGGTTTAAACCTCACAAAAATTTGAATTTAAAAAGTTCTACTACAATGTTTTCTCTCACAAAATTTGAACTCTAGTTCAAACCATTTTGGTTTGAACCCATGAACCAAACGGGCCTAAGCTTCTTCTGGATGAGGTTGCAATGCCAAATAGATTGCAAGTGCAGTTATGGAAGTAAAACCATTTAAAAATATTATGAGCAGATTTTTGGTTTCATATGAAGTGACAGAGTGCATATCATGAGCATATCTGAGAAGATTAGTTTTTGACAGGATTTAGATATGGTAACTTGGTGAAATGAGTTAATGTTCATGTGTTTAGCAGCAAGCATATACTGATAAATAAGCCATCTTCTGGAGAGCTAATCCAGGTGGCCTTGTGATTGCTGAAGAGGTTTGTTCGTCGGAAGCTTAGTGTGAGAAGTGTAGAGAGAAGGAAAAGGGCACAACTTTTGCGGTTCTTATAGAACCGGTTTTCCTCTTCTAATGCTTCAGGATGTGCTAATTATAATTCCTGGAACTTTTAGATGTATCTGAGGTTGAGGAGGTTCTCTCTTTAAGTGTTTTATACATAAAGAGGAATATTCAACCCGTTCGAGTTTAGTTGGAGCTTACTCCGAATGTTTTATAGCGTTCGGATTTGATGTCTGCTGTGGACAATGGTTAGAATGTAGTTTTATGGTTGGCATTGGAACTCCTCAGAATTTCACTCAATAGCAACAGGGACCAAAACTCTTCATTCCTCAAGGAGCAATCGAACTTGTTCATTTCTTCTTAATTTGCAAGCTTCCGTTGCGCGATTCATCTTCAGTGTTGTGTGTTTGGTTTGTGCTATTAAGCAATTTACGAGTGAAGTACTGAATTAGGTTCTGAGATTAGGCTGAGAATTTGAGATTAGGCTGAGAATTTAGTCATTGTACAATTTTGACAGTTTGTCAATGATGCCTGACGTACATACAGGTATAGTAGAATTGCATGTGTGTTGCCTGTCGTATTGGGAGAAAATGGGATGGGCAAAGGATGGGAGAAAGTTATATTGCATGGTTCTTCCTCATTGGCATTTTTTTAACGACATGCTGAGAAGCACATTGACAAAAAATCACTTCACTGTAATATCTTTAACGCTGTGAGACACGGATTCTTATGAGCAATCTATTCATGCATATTAACACGGCAACATGAACATCAATATCGGGGAAAAAAAATGTCAAATTTGTAAAACGATCACCTCTTTGACTATTGTAATGGTATACCAAAGATCTAAAGTGAAACTCACTGTCTCAGCAATTTACTGGGATAATTTACATGGCTTAATGACCCCTTTTTTGTGCTTAAGACACTGAATAAAATCAATGTGCAATGCTGGTGGCTACTGTTCTCGCCACCTGCCCAAGGCTTCACCTACGCGAATTTTATCTCCGCGTTTGATGGAGAACTTGAACTCTGATGAAGAATCTCCAATTATCACAGGGGCCTGGAAGACCATCACCACTGTTGATCCCATGTTGAAAGCCGCTATCTGAACAGGTTGAAGCACAAGAGAAACATAGGTCATTTAGAAGGCTGAGAGGAGATCTGAACTCGGAAAGGAATAATTCAGTTGAGAAACAAGGTCCTAGTGCTTGAAAATATGCAGGGCAAAGTTTGTTTTTTATTTTTTATTCTGAATAAAATTCCAGCTAATTCTATTTTAATATGTTATCGGACACATTGGAATTTATTAAAGAGTAATGTTTGCGTTAAGGCAGTTGGGAACAATGCTCTTGTCAGACTTGGATCGAAAAGTTAAAAATAAAGTGAAACATATGAGCAGGAATTTTGCTGGAAGAGAAATGAAAGCATTTCCAAACCTCATCCCCTTTTCTCAGCGTCATACCAATTCCTGGTTCATACAGCCGTTCTTCAGCAGTCTCTGGGTGTAATAACTTTTTCCTTGGCAAGTTCGACCGGAATTCGGGCTCAATTGGAAGCTGCCATGTGCAAAGTTTAAACAGAAATCAATTGTGGAAGCTAATGAAGAAGAAGAAGATGATTTCCAAGAAAGGAAAAGGGTAAATCAGAATAAACCGCACAGAGACAAAAAAAAAAAAAAAAAAGGGCGGTGGGGGGGCGCTGTCAAGTTGGGTTTATTTATATCGTGCACAAGGTATTATAAGTTACTATAATTGTTTGTTGTTGTTGTGATTTTCAAATTTCAAGGAGCCACTCAACCTCGATTGATCCAATATTGATTGCGCCAATTGCAGCGATTGCCATAAACCCTTCTTGCCATAGACCTTCAAGCACAACCTGACGAAGCAAGAAATTCATAGGCAGTGAGGTGAATTAGAAAACAAAAGACTAAAAAGAGACCAAATAAAGCCGGCCATGTTAACCAAAATTTGCCAGTTTTTTTTTGGGAGCTAGAAAACTGGAAGAGACAAGGAAAAGCCAGCCACTAAAGAACTAATGAATATTTTATGCCCTAAAAAAAGGGCATGAATATACAAGTAGTTAGTTTAAATTTTCTGACTACCTGCCTCTTGTCATTAAATTGGTGGTTTTCATTAACATCGTCTCATCCCCAATTATATTGACATAAACCATATCAACGAACCACCAATAGATGGAGATTTTTGAGTATACAAATACAAGTGCGCGCCTATTCCTCATTCACAAGCACAACATTAATAACAGGGAAAACAAAAAACATTGAACTCGCTACGACCATTGCAAGTTAACAAAAATTACCCTCTCATTCTCAATATAAAGATTTCTGATAGTTCTAGTTGCACGCTCATTCACAGGATATAAGTTACCTGCGAAGGAAAATAACAGACCACAGTCCACACAAATAACTACAAAGGAGAGAATATTAATAAACTTTCTACAAAAATCAAACCATAACAAGAGTATTAGATCGAATAGCAAACCTAAAATCTGATTTGGATTTCTCTTGTCCTAATCTAGTCATAGCATTCTAACAACCTGGTTTACACCAATTTAAACACAACCACTCAACTTGCAGGAGCTATGCATATACAATTTAACATAAAATAAACCAAAACTTAAAGCTTAAAAATATGCTTAGCTAAGGATGCATTATATATGTATGAGTTTGTGTCTGGTTCTTAAAACTTCCATAAGAATAACATTTTGATGGAGACAACTCAACGTAGAGAGCTTCTAAGAAATTGTGAATTTCCTATTCCTCCCTTTGATTTAAGTTTGCAACAGAAACTTTATGACGACTAAGCATTTCGGACCTGAAAAAGCTATAAAAGCAGCAATTTGTAATGTCATAATTATCCTAAGGATCACAAGCAACCTAAAAAATTCAGAGCATTCATTCATAAATGAGAGAACCATTTGGGAAAAGTGAATAAGTTCCATGGATTTTCAAGACACAAGGGCCTCAGCAATAACCTTACCTGAAAAATGCCGGCGAATAAAAATTTTCCAATCAACTGGGGAGTGTATATGATGATAGTCTCCCGGCTTTAAATAAATTACACAGTAAAAAAGACCTTTCACGGGACTGCAATGAATACAAGGAAAGTATGATTTATCTTAACTTGTATTTCACTTAGTTACATTTGAACATACTCCATAATGATTTCATCACCCAAAGTAAAGACTTAAAGTGCGGACCACATATGAACATCTTATTACCGTGATGACACAGAGTCCCGGACTTTTGGAGAAGACAGTGAAATTCTCCACCATGACTTCTTCCTCTTATCCATAGGAGTGTTTTCTGCTTCGTCACCATCTTCATCCATATCCCCTTCAGCTACCATAGGAAGGAATGAGCTTGCACCGAGGAGAGAAGCAACAGAATAAGAAAACCCTTTGACTTGCTCAATCATAACCCCAGGTCCTTTTAACTCTCCAAATCTTAAGATTGTACCATCAACAGGACTAACCTACACTTTCATAAAAACAGTCATATAGGAGAAGTGGCAAGTAAATTCAGATTGAAATATTTAAAAACTTAGATGTCTATATCGCTGGGTACCAGTTACCAGACATTGTGGATCAGGGTCAATAGGTCTGCAACCTTCTTTCAAGGCGCGAACAAAGAATTCTCGTAAATTAGCATATTTGTTCAGAGGCAAAGCTGCTTCCTCTAACTCTGAAATGTAAAACAGACCTCAATTTCAAAAATGATCTTTAGGTTTAAGCCTATGAGCATAAATTTTGTTTTCTATTGAAATAACGCATCAATAACGATGTAAGATAAACATATATAACTTATTAATTTAACAAAAAAAAAAAATGCTAGAGGAAGAAAATGTAACATCCATACTTGAGTGGAACGCCCGTGCCCAAGCTCTATAAACATATGGACGCAGCCAGACAGGCATTTCCTAAAAGCATTTTCTTTCAATAAGTAGAACGCGTAACAAAAATAAAACATTTCATTCCAAAAGTAACACAACATACTGGGAAAAGAAGTGAGATGCATGCACTAATTAATAGAAAAAGAGGGAAAGAAAACACAGATAACTATAAAGATAGGTGATAGAAGTGTTATACAAGCAAAAAGTACAACCTGTTTTTCAAATTATCCATGTAATAACATGAGCGGAATTATGTACCTTGAATAAATTCCCATTTTCTATTTGTAGTATATTATCAGGTACAACTTACAAGGTTAACTGATTCAAATCTGGTTAATGAGGGAAATTGATTAGTTTTTCTCATCCAGCATTTGTAATAAGATAGTAGGAAGACTACAGTGAATGTGCTACTATTATCAGGGGACAGTGGTTGAGAATTTTAAATTCTGCTATCTTGTAAAAATGGGAAGATAACTCACCACACTAGTCAAGTAACCCCAACATCTTGATATGGAGCGCAGAGGTAGCAATCTCAAAACAGAAGCCTACAATTGGGAAGATAAGAATTGTATGTCAAAGTTAGACGCTGGAAATATCTCTGCAACTGAAGCAACCATCTTAAAACTAGCAAAATCACAAAAACTATGAAAGTTATACAATGCTACCTTGAAATCAGGTTGGAACTCAGATTCTATCCCTCTCTCTCGAGCCTCTTCAACCTATTTCAAGGCGAAGAAAATATATATCATAAAAACAACTAGAAAAAAACCTAGTAAGGCTCCTATTCATCTAACTGATGCAAAGATGATCCATCTAAGTCCTCACGCAACCCAACACGTATGATACAATCATAGCTATAGAACATAAAATCACGGTCTTTTCTATGAAGACCTCACGAATGCCGCTTTCCTTCTTTCGGTAAGAATTATCTTAATGATCCTTCTATAGTTTATTACCTTCTTATCATCATACATTCGCCGAGCATGAAGAACGCCCAGCATAAGTAAGGTGGCCACTGTTGCACCAGGCACCAGAAAAGAATCACCTGAAGCAAACACTATGAAACACTCAACCCCCCTAAAAATCAAATTGTATAATAAATTGATAAAGGAATACACAACTCAAGTCTCCGATGAGCTTTTAATCATGAAAATTTTTATCAAGAATATGATGAATGCAAACATATCATGCCATTTCTGTAGAACTGAAATCACTATTTGGTCCCAGGCTATTTGACCCCTGACAAGTTACATTTGAACTGTTTTTTCACAGGTATCACTTTCTTTATCATCTCTACTTAGTTTCAGATTTCCCAATTCTTACAATCTCACTGTTTGGTCAAGTAGGAATATGTTTCACACTATTCACAGAAAAATCTTACGTTTTCTTTCCTCATATAAACACACATAGTAGAAATAATGAAGGACGTTAATAAAAACAGAAGAAACCCGAATTCTCTAGCACTTGAAAGAACTCCAACTTTCTTCCGAATACGAAGAACGTTCCATAATTGACTACTGGCTAAATGCAGCAAAGTAACACCGAAAAATCGCCTGAGTCTTTCACTTTCTCCTTAAATTTTTCAAGAATTGAAGTATAATAGAGCACAAATGAGGTCGAAACTGCAAACTCCGGTGAATTACAGAAGTGAAATACTCACCTCGAGAACTGCCACTTCCGCCATTGAAAGAAGCTCGGGCTTGAGTTGCTGTTTGGAGCTTTTTGATGAACGAAGAGAAAGAGCGGCGCTGGTTATGGAGGTAATTGGCGCGCGCGCAATAAGGGAGCACGGGAACTCTGTGCGAAACCCTAAAATTCATTGTTGAGCCTGGTGGAGATTGAAGTGAAAAAAACTCCGTGTAGCTGCAAACAAACAGTTATGGTTTTCTCCTCTGTAGCATGAAAATCTGTTTTGTTTTATCCCGTATTGTTATTATTAATATTTTGCCTTGATTATTTTTCTTCCTTCTTACGAAAGTTAATGAATTTTACAAAATCTTAATTTGACCCTTAAAAAAATGGGTAATTTGGACATATTGTATATGGTGTTTTAAATGATTCTAATAAAGTTTAATGGATCATTTTGAAAAACTACATAGTAAATATTATATAGTTTAAAGGTATTTGTGAAATTAATCTATTATTTTTTTAATAAAATGGCCAGACCAATTAGTTCTAGAATGATAAAAGAATACCACTCAAAATAGTACTAACTAAATATTTATGTCACTGGGTGGCATAGTAAAAACAATTCTTTTATTTAATCAGTCAAAATAATCTCAAGCGATACAAAACTATATTTTAAGTGGTATAAATGTAAAAATAACAAAAACAATGATAGTGGAATTTTTGAGATTTTTTAATCCACTCAATTAAGTTTGGGTAGGTTAATTTTAAATTTAACCTACCTAATTAATTGGGTGGATTATGGGGTGTATTTTGATAATTTGTTTAGAAAAAACACAATCTAAATCCACTGAATTAATAGTCAAGTTTTGGGTGGGTTAGATTAATCTCTTAATCGGCTTGATCAGATTTGATTTATAATGAGTTAGGTTGGGTGGTTTAAATGAATTCATTGGTTGTTAGGTTTTTTGATCACCCCTATTATAGGTAATTTTATTAAAATATTTAGCAAGTGACAACTTTACACAATGGGGCATTTTAGTCCTTTCAAAGAAAATTGACGGCCCATGATTGACAAGTGCCAAAATCATCTAATGGGTTAGTGTAACGGTAAAAATGTCTTTCCTTGTTTTCTTTCAAACACGTGCCCATGATTCGATGCTCTACACTCCACAACTCCATTTTAAGAGCCATGCTCGATCCATGTGTTGTGCGTTAAATCTGCTGTGATATAGTGTTTGATATACAGTAATTTTTAAGAATCAAAATAAGAATTTGTAACATTATTATATTTAATACAAGAATTATAATTTTTAAATTTATAAAAAAGTGATTATTATGATATTTACTTTCTCTCATTTTAAAATAATTTAAATATCACTCACGATGTTATTCAAATCCTTAAGAATCTCAAAATCACGAGAACCTTACCCACGCCACACCACACACCCCACACCACACACCCAGTGCAGTTACCACCACTGAGCATCTCCTCCTCCCTGTCGTAGCTGCCGAGCACCTCCATCACCCGAAGCTTGTGCCAACGTCACATTTGACAATTGATTGGCCTTCCCATTCAAACTTCGAAACGAAATATCCTTCATCTTCCCCGCTATCTCTCACTTTCCTTCTTCTGGAATTTTCCATTTCCCATCCCCCCAAATCCCCAATCTCCCTCTCTCATCGAAGAACACGAAGATGAGCAATCAACAACAACAGCCGTCCGATCAATCCCACACCGACAAAACCCCCAACTCCGATCCACCACCGACGCACAATTCCCCACATTCCTCCGACTACGTTTCTTACCCCAAGCTCCAACCAGACGACGTCGTTCCTCCCCCCTAGTCCGAGACGTGGACCTCCGTCTCCATCTCTCTGCAACCCCAGTCGCCGCCGCAACCGCCCTCCGCTCCTCCTCCTCCTCCGCCGCCCCACGCCGAACAGCGGGCTCCGATCGCCGTTTATTTAAGAAGAATTTTTGTGTTTCTTAAGAATAATCAAGTTTTTAGTACCTAAATTATTTTAAATTAGTTATTATTAACCAAACACATTACATTACTTTGTATTAACCGAACACAGTAAAATAATTTTTTTTGAGAACATGAGAAAAGATTTACATGCATAACCAAACGTGATAATACACATTTTTTAAGAATCATATTTCATTCTGTTACTTTCCTAATAATATAATTTCTGCCCGTTACCAAAACACCCCCTAAGTGAAAACTGAAATCCTCCTTCAACTAAAATTTCATTTCCATTCAATTATTTTCTAAAGTGACTTAAGGAGATGAAGAGTGTGAGGACAGTAATGATTTTTTTTATTTAGCAAATAAATTAATATAGGGATGTTTGAGAAGAAAAAAAAAGAAAAAGTTTAATTGAGAGGTAAAATTGTCAAAATAGAAATTAAGATCTCGTTTATTTTATCGATTCGAGTTTAAAATTTAAGTTTTACTATAATAAAAAACTCTTAAAAATAATTACATTTATTTCTTTTTTTGTTACAGTAAAAAATTTTCACATAAAATCACATCTCAATTTGAATTAAAAACTCAAATCAGTTAACTAAACGGCTTAGGACGAAGATTTAGAATGACGTTACAGGAATTTAGACGACATGTCGTTTTCACTCATATATAGCGTGGAAAAAATTCGGAAAAAATCAGAAAAATACTTACCCAAAAACCCAGGGTTAGTTTGCTTTATTATTATTATTATTATTTATTTTTTAAAAACAAACAAACAAACAGACAGAACAAAAACAAACTGAGGTGAGAATCGTGAGATAACGGCCAAGCCACCAAAAACCTATCAACTACCCATGTTGTGTAAACTAACGCAAATAATTTTCTTCCAGCGACAAAAAAAAAAAAAAAAAAAAAAGCTAGCAAATTTCTCAGTCATATAGCAAACAAAAGAAAAAATGAGTATAAAACTACAGTAAAGCAAGCGAAGTGTACTGTATAGTTGAAGAAGCAGAAGAATCAGTCCAAGCTCCGAAATTCATCAACCATGGCTGCCAATGATATAGTCAAGTACGGAATCATAGGAGTGGGCATGATGGGTCGTGAGCACCTCATCAATTTGTACCACCTCCGAACCCAAGGCGTCTCAGTCGTCGCCATAGCCGATCCCCACATTCCTTCCCAACGCCTTGCTCTTGATTTAGCTCACTCTTACAATTGGCCCATAAAGGTATTTCTTATATCTAGAATTTAGTCATAGAAATTATGTTTGGAGTTTGAAGTTTGACCCACTTTCTAAAAATATTGTTTAAGATGAGATTAGGAGTGTTTTAGAAGTGTCTCACTTTTTGCTGAAGTTTTGAGAATTTTGTTTTTTTTTTTTTTTCTATTTTTATTATTACAAGGTTTTTACCGGACACAAGGAGCTATTGAAGAGTGGGATGTGTGATGTGGTGGTTGTGTCAAGTCCAAACATGACCCATTACGAAATTCTGATGGATATCATCAGCCATCCCAAACCACACCATGTGCTAGTGGAGAAGCCTCTTTGCACCACAGTCCCTCATTGCAAAGCGGTATGTTAAACTAGCGGAAAATGCTTACGGGTATTAGTGATGCTCAACATCACAATTAATAGAAGGTATGTCATCCGTGGGGCCCATGACACGGAACTCATCTTCTATTAGTGTTCGGTGTTGGACACCACTAGTGTGGCCTAGCATTGTTCTAAATTAGGAGTGTACGGCTTGGTACTAGAGTTGCGTTGTTATTTTGGTCTCCATATGTGGTGCCCAACACCACAGCTAATAGAAGGTATGCCATCTGTGGAGCCCATGATGTGAGACTTACCTTCTATTAGTGTGTGGTATTGGACACCACTAGTGTGCCCTAGCATTGTTCTAAATTAGGAGTGTATGACTTGGTACTTGGTTGGAAAAGTAAGTATGGAGATCGGAGGTGACCTTGTTCGAAATTGTTAACTGATAACCTATGTTTTGATCAATGTAAAATTTACCTCAATAGGCTAGTTTTTGGTGGATGAAATTGTGGTTTCAGTTGGTTAATGTTGCGAAAAGGGACTACTATTGTTGGGTTGGCATGAAACTAAAGCAAGCATTTGATCCTAAAGTCTTTTTCATTTTAACTGGAGGTGGTGGATTTTACTCATGTTTCATTGTGTTTTTATATTAATTTTAGTGATAAAATATATCAAATAGTTTGTCTTGAAGTAGGTTGTAGATGCTGCTAGAAAGAGGAAAGATATGCTGGTGCAAGTTGGATTAGAGTACCGGTACATGCCGCCCGTTGCAAAGCTGATAGAAATAGTTAAGGGAAAAACACTTGGACAGGTTAAGATGGTGGCTATCCGTGAACATCGGTTCCCTTTCTTGGTTAAGGTATATTACATAAGGTTTTACTATATGCAACTCAATTTTTTTTTTTTCCTCATTCATTCATGCTTGTAATGTTATGCAGGTCAACAATTGGAACCGGTTCAATGTTAATACCGGGGGTACTCTGGTGGAGAAGTGCTGCCACTTCTTTGATCTGATGAGGCTCTTTGCAGGTGCAAATCCTGTTCGCGTGATGGCTTCTGGTGCAATTGATGTTAATCACAAGGATGAAATATATGATGGAAAGGTAATTTACTCATCAAAATCTACTACTCTATATTTTGATTACCCTGCTGTTTATTTTGCTCACAAAAGCTTCTTTTCAGGTACCAGATATAATTGACAATGCATATGTTATCATTGAATTCGACAATGGTTCCCGTGGGATGCTCGACCTTTGCATGTTTGCGGAAGGGAGTAAAAATGAGCAAGAAATATCTGTTGTTGGTGATATTGGGAAGGTAATAATCTCTCCTAGTCTCCTCAAACATTATGGTAGACAATTATCAATTAGTATCTTCTGATATCTTTAAATCCTCGTACGTTTACTATAAAGGGTTGACTTAATAAATGGCAATTCCTAAGGATGCATTACTGTAGCATATGCTAATAGGCGGATTCCTGCACTTTGTGTTGATTGTTCTTGCATTTTTTTTTTTTTTTTTACATTATGATTTAGCTCTCTGTCTTGAACACGGCGATTAATTTTGTTGCATCCGTTACAGAATCTACTATGCAAAACTTTATATAGTACCACATAACATAATTTATTGCGGCATACCAAACGATACCTTAAGCAACAAGTTTTTACAGGGGGAGGCATTTGTTCCGGAGAGCATCGTGCGTTTTGGTACTAGAGTGGGAGGAAGAGATGGTGTCCAGACCTTAAAAGCCGAGGATGACCGAATAAAGTGAGCTTCTTTGGTTTGCAGGCATTTCATTAACATCGTCAACAATTCCATGCTATAAGCTTCTTTGTAGAGTCACATTTCCTGAGATGCTAAATGGATTTCTCCTTTTCAGATATGATGGGCTGCACCATGGATCTAGCTATTTAGAACACCTGAACTTCTTGTCTGCAATTCGAGCAAAAGGCGAACGAGCTCCAGCCGTGGATTTGCAGGATGGACTGATATCGGTCGCTATGGGGGTCGCTGCACAAGTTTCGATAGAGAAGGGTAGATTTGTGACAATTCAGGAAGTAATGGACGAGCACTAGTGCAGAGATGTTACGCAAATCCTCTTGATTTCTTGAGCTTTGTCGATAGTATACAGCTTTTTCTCTGCCATAGAAGAATGTTCTCGTCAATGTTAGCATTCCAAACTTGAACTTTTATTGATGCTAATATAAAAGGATTGTTGACTCGTTCTCTGTTGTATAGAATTTCGCTGGGCACTATTGCTTTCACTGAAGAACTTTGACGTATGCAATTTCATATCGTTTCTCCATAAAACACAACAACGAGATTTAAGTATAAAAATTTTGTATTCACGGGCAGTTAGTACTAATTGTTAGTTCGGTAAAGGGAATCAAACAAAAAAAAAAGGGGGGGGGGGGGGGGGGGGGGGAGGAACACCCTGTTATAGG
>NW_010364361.1:611301-626290 GCF_000414095.1 Morus notabilis | reverse complement strand
AAAAGGAAAAAAAAAAGAAAAGAGGGGGGGGGGGGGGGGGGGGGGGGAAGAGGAAAGCACCATTTTAGTTAAGTAGATGTCCTAATTTGTATTACTTAAAGCAAGAAAATCGCAAAGAAAAAAACAAATAAGAACTTACACAAGAATTATAGTAGTTCATTTTTAATATAAGAGTTATGTCTACTTTTAACCGCTAAGTAATTTACTGTAATAAAGAAAAAAAAATTACAAGAGAAATCACACATTTTCTCAAATTCATTTACTTTTTAACTTAACAATTTTATCACAGAAGAATGTGCACTTCCAATTTTCCCCCACTTGTTGGAGATGTATGTGGTTAAAATTAGCATGATGTGCAATTATCACAAGTAACTTTCTACTAAAAAAAAATGCACAAGAAACTATAAATAGGCATTATTTTGTGTTACATATTTTACGCACTCTAATAAACCATTGTTTTCTTGGAGCAAATTTTCATCAACCACCAAAATGTCGTCTATAAGCAATAACTCAAGAATGTGATAAGAACACTTGATGAGACCAAGACCCTGCAAAAACAAACAAAACAAGTAGAAAAGCAAAGAGGGGCACCTGTGTGGTACCGGCTGAGGGCACTCTCATTCTTAAGTCGGTAAATTTATCTTGAAAATTGAACCGGGTTTGATATTGTAGTACGTAGCATACCTTAGGTTTTAAATGAAAGGAACTTATAAAGTATTGAAGATAACTAGTAATGATTATACGAGTTTAATTAGAAGATTTATTTCCTTTTTAATGTAAATTGCATGCGCCATCTCTTAATATAAAAGTGATTCGAGGATATTATCTCTTGCAATAATTGTTGACGACTTAATTAATGTGTTGCGTCAATGGAACATCTTATGAGTTATGGGCGTGTGTTTTCCTCTGTTGGAGCTTGGGTTCTGCCCTAGCTCTAGGTAGGCTTAACTTCAAGTGTGGGGAGTGGCCCTCTTAGGTAGGAACTCGCCTAAGCTCCAAGCAGGGGGTCGACATAGCTCTAACCTTCAACGAGGGACTTTCCCTAATTAACCGTCGCGACGACCGAGAGCTCACACATGTCATGACATATTGAGTCGTGAAGTTTAAGTCAAAAAATATTAATAATTATTTTATTATTACAAAAATATCCTAATAGTCTAATAATTTTTTTGAGAAGTCCTAATAGTCTAATGTTAACCGATGTCATGTTGAGTTGTATGATAGAATACTAGAAATTGAGAAAAAAATATGTATTTTTTTCGCAGTTTTCAGGACACATTTTTTTAGGTGAATATGTTTGTATAAAGTAAAACCCCAATATTATTATTATTATTATTATTATTATTATTGTAAAAATCAGATATGTCTTGTGGACTCGGAATTTTCAAAATTTTGATAAATTAGCAATAACAAAAAGAATTTTCAAGAAAGAAAAAAAAAAAAAAAAAAAACCAACAACAATTTCCCGCCATTTTCTGCGCTCAGCGCTGGTTCTAAAAAACAGGTGCGCGTGTTGTGCAGTCTACGCACCCCGCTCAACGTAGCACATGTAAGAGCAACTCATATATACAACATCAGTGTTCGAGGTGGCGAGAAAACGCAAAAGGTCGTTGAGGTTAGAGAGCGGGGAAGCCATGGAAGACGACGGAGGAGAGAAATCGAGCTTCGTGATCGGTCTCATCGAGAACAGAGCCAAGGAGGTTCAAGTTCTCCTTCTCGCCATTTCTTTTACCTCTTAGCTTTGATCAGTGTTATCTTGATTTTCATTTTCGGTGAATTTCAGTAGATCAAAAATTCTCTTGGGCGATTTTAATTCCGTATATCGCCAGAAATTTTGAAATTCATGACTTTCGGATGAGAATGATGAAGTGAAAGTGAAGCCGATGGAATTTGAATTTCTCAATGCATGAAATTGTGTTTGCTGCTATGGAAATTCTATCGATAGAACCTAGGATTGCTTGTGAAGATGAATCTCACATAGAATTTTTTGGTATGAAAAGAAATAGTATTAATTTGTTTGCTCATAGTGTCGTTCGTTAATGCTTTAGTTAGCAAATTTTCTGTTGGATTCGCTTATGTACTTGTAAGATGAAAGAGATCTGTTACAATTAAGATTACAGAGGAAAAGTGATTAGGACGGTGCTTTGTGGCTGAAATTAACTGATTCACTTGTGTCCTATAACTCATGTAGTTTATATTGAAGACTCGGATTTTAGCATCTCCGGTTTAGAGAATTAGCATTTTTAAGATGAATGTGATGTCAACTCTTCGCGGTATGATCGAGCATTGAAATTATAATTCTTCACTAATTTAATTTATCCAAACAGGTTGGAGTGGCTGCTTTTGACTTAAGGTCGGCTTCGTTGCATCTTTCCCAATACATCGAAACCAGCAGCTCATATCAAAATACGAAAACCTTGGTTCATTTCTACGAACCTATGGTGATCATTGTTCCTCCAAACAAGTTGGCACCTGAAGGCATGGTTGGAGTTTCTGAATTGGTAGACAGATTTTATGGTTCAGTCAAGAAGGTGATGTCCTTGGAGAGTTAGTAATCTGGTGTTCTCCCACTCTCTCCCTTCCTCTTACTAAACTTAAGGGCTGATTTTCTGCAGGTTGTAATGAGCCGCAGTTGTTTTGATGACACTAAGGTTATGCTTGATACTTCTTTATCTTACTGGTTATATTAACACCTTTGGATGCTTTGGATGCTGACAATGGTATCTATTACCTGGGAACTCGATTGTTGTTCTTCCTTCCAGGGTGCTGTGCTGATTAAAAATCTTGCAGCAAAGGAGCCTTCAGCACTTGGTTTGGATACTTACTACAAGCAATATTATCTGTGCTTGGCTGCTGGCGCGGCTACTATCAAGTGGTACTTCCAGAAATTAAGGTTTTTATTCTTTTAAGCTACTTGTTATACTTATTTATTCTTATGGGTAATTAATTGACTGCATAATCCACACAGGATAGAAGCAGAGAAAGGGCTTATTGTTACAAATCACTCGTTATTGGTATGTTTGATGATGTTATTTCTTTCCTTCCGTCATAATAACTACAGTATGACCATATCTTGGCCACAAACACCACAAAACTTGTGAACTGTCTTCAGGTTTTAAGAGAGCAGTGAGAAATAGTTGTCTTTTGAAAGTGTCCTAGCTATTTAACAAATTAGAGAGTCATGCCTGAGGTGTTGTCTTGCTAAATGAAGTTGGCCTCTTGCCCATTCCTCAAAATTGTGATACTCTTACGTTGGCTGACTTAGTGATGGAAAGAAAAGTGTAGGGATCTCGGGGCTTAAATTCTGCATATTTGATGTCAATGATGTTGGTGACAAACAGAAACTTCAGGTTCAGATGAGAAGGAATACTATGAAGATTGTTGTTTTAACTATAGAGGGAACTAGGAGGAAGCTAGTGAGGAATATTCTGAAGTCTGGATGCTGGAATGAGTCTCTTTTCCATCCATAAAGCGGTTGGTTTGGAAATTAGCAGTGGTGATGGGGATAAAGCTAAATAATGTTTAGCTGGAAAGATTTTATGTTACTTAAGATAAAGTAGATCATGTGGATGGATGTGATCTTGGAAATTCATGTTCCTAAAAAGATCCTGAGGGAAAATTCCCAAACGAAGGATAATTTGGGAATGGATTTGATGATTATGTTATCTTCTTTTACTCCATGGTGGGGGAGGGGTGCATCTTAGTATTGTCAGATTCGTGCATGAGAAGTTGAGTACTCTAGACCTCTTTATAGGTTTCTTCTTCTTAAGGATTTCAAAGAGTTACCCCTTTTTTTCCTTCATTTGTCGACTTGGAGGAATATTCTGTAAATTATCTAGGTTTGTTACCTGATCACCCTTTCCTAAGTTTAGTCTTTTCTACTTTATATCTTGTATTAATTTAGGTTCTCCGGACCAAAAAAAAAAAAATATCCCTCTTAGAGACTTTGGTATCCTTGCTATGTAAAAGTGATCTATTTGCATTTTATGCATTCAAAAGCTAATGTCTCTAATGTCTCTCACGAAGATCTCCCATCTATTTGCACTACTACTTAATCCTTCTTCATTTCCTTTTCTTTTTTCAAGATTCTAAAGCATTTACTTTTAATATGCAACTGACTTTCTCAGGTCACTTTTAATGGATCATTTGATCACATGAATATTGATGCTACAAGGTGCACTTCTTTTGCTTTCTGAGATTTATTTGAAAGTGTGCACTATACATGATCTTCTGGTTGTTAATTTAGTACTATGAAATACACTTGAAAAAGATATATTTCAGTTGGGAAATTGAAAAATGTTGAAATTGATTGCTGATGTACTTATTATTATTATTTTTTTAAAACTTTTGAAGTCTTTGATAATCGGATTAAATTTGAATTTGATGGCAGTGTCCGAAATTTGGAGATTATTGAGCCACTACATTCCACGTTGTGGGGCACAAGCAACAAGAAAAGAAGTTTGTTTCACATGCTTAAGACAACAAAAACCGTTGGAGGGTACTTATATCAGCTGGTCAATGCACATATTATTTTGTCACCTTTACCCACATTTTTTCATAGCTTTCAGTATTTCCCTAGACCATGGGAAAGGGACATTATAATATCCGATTAGGCATAAAAGCAATTGTGATAAGTTAGCATTCAGCGCCTCATATGCTTAAACAGTGGAAATTTCACTTTTCTTTTTTCTTTAATTTACTTAAAACTAACAACAGAAATGTATCTGATTTCTTATTCAGGACTAGACTTCTTCGTGCCAACCTTTTGCAGCCATTAAGAGATGCCGAAACCATCAATGCACGTCTTGATTGCCTGGTTAGTGTCGTTGTTTGCTGCTGTCTAGAACTCTTGAACCTTTGACCTGGTAAGGCACTCAACTACCATGGCACAAAGAGGATTAGTGTTGAATATGTTATTTAAAGTTCTCTTATGGAGCTACAGAAGGTTATATAAGAACTATGTATTGGAATATAACAACTAATGTTGGTCAATCTCCTACTAACTTAAACATTTGAGAAATGTAATTGCTTAACGTGATATAAGAGCAGGTTGTCTTGAATCCAATCTATGTACAGAAAAAGCGTCATTAGAAAACCACTTGTTAGGCTCCAAGGACAGTTTTGAGGGCCTATTAACTGTGCAAACATAAATTTAGAACCTCAAAGTTCGTAGTACAGATCATCATGATTTTTCTGGTCCTTATAGTAGTATGTACACTTGCTGTTGTGCGCTTATTTCCTTACACTGCACAAAGTATATCATATATGATATAATAATTAGAGGATGAAATGCAGAGATTGTTTTAAATCCATGATGTCTCTTCTATATATGGATCCATGACTTTAGGATGAACTGATGAGCAACGAAGAGCTTTTCTTTGGACTCTCCCAGATTCTGCGTAAATTTCCAAAAGAGACCGGTAAGGTGCAGGGAAACAGGAAAAATGGGAAAAGATTCAATTTTTTTAAAAGCTAATCATTTTTTTTGGATTATCTGGTGGTAAACTTTTTTGCTCATCCTTCAGATAGGGTACTTTGTCACTTTTGCTTCAAGCCAAAGAAAGTTACAAATGAAGTCTCTGGTGTTGATTCTTCAAGAAAGAGGCAGATGTTGATATCAAGTGTCATTCTTCTTAAAACTGCCTTGGATGCCCTGCCTTTGCTCTCAAAGGTAAATGCATAAATTTTCCTATAGAGTATACAAAAATGGGCTTAAAACGTGTACTGAAATATCAATATCTTCCTATATGTTAGGTGCTTAAGGAGGCAAAGAGTTTTCTTCTTGCAAATATTTACAAGTCTGTGTGCGAAAATGAAAAATATGCTCTCATTAGAAAGAGGTACATTGCAGCTGTACTGCTACTTTTGAATCGTTTTGTTCTGCTTCAAATCCTTCAATATGGGCATCTCTCATTCATCAGGACTTTATATGTGAATTTATTTACTATTTCCTTTACAATTTCGCTTTTAGAGTAAGATATAGACTTAAATATTCTGAGGTGTTAGGACAGCTGGAGTTGGCATGTTTTTCATTTAAAATGTAAAAGGCTTCAATACCACTTGTCTACCAAAGCAGCTGTTTTATTTCAGGATTGGAGAGATGATCGATGAAGATGTGCTACATACACGGGTTCCTTTTGTAGCTCGAACGCAGCAGTGTTTTGCAGTCAAGGCTGGAATTGATGGACTCTTGGACATTGCCCGGAGATCATTTTGTGATACTAGTGAAGGTTCTTCCAGTGCATGTTTAACTAAAAATGTTATCAAACGTTAGCCAATAAGGAAGAAGGAAAAAAACCGTTATTTGTTTGTTGTTTTCTTTGACCTAGGATGAATTGTTAGTACAACCTCAAACTAGTTGAAAATAAATTGACAGCTATCCATAACCTTGCTAACAAGTACCGTCAAGATTTCAAGTTGCCCAATTTAAAACTCCCGTTCAATAGTAGACACGGGTTCTACTTTAGCATTCCACAGAAAGATATTCAAGGAAAGCTTCCTAGCCAATTCATTCAGGTTAGAAGACATTTTCTCGTGTATTGTATTCGTTAGCATCTCATGAATAATCATTCCTAATTTCATCTGGTTGGGAAACGCAATGCAGGTCTTGAAACATGGGAACAATATACGTTGCTCAAGTCCAGAACTAGCATCTGTAAGTACCATTATTTGTTTGAGCTCTTCTGCAACGCATCTATGATCTTTTTGTCTGAGTTTATCGATTTAATCCCAACTATAGCCCTTGTAAATATGTTATTAAATAAAAACATTCAACAAAACTAGGGTCATTACCTTTATTGTGATGCCATATGGCTCTAGAAAACTGCAGTCATGACATGAAAACAAGAAAGCGTCATTCATGATCACTTTCTAGGTTGGTAAATAGAGATACCGCTGAATTTCGTGAAGTAGGCTCACTTTACTCTCTACCCTTTGACTACCTCCGTTGAGCTGTCTCTACTGTTTCAAGAATCAATCATGAACTAGGTCAAATAAAAAATGCCTTCCATCACAGCGCTTCCATACTGGAGCCAAGGTAAAGGTTTTGATGATTAATCCCCCGTGTTTTCTGATCGATTGGTTTTAACTGTATCCATTTTCCCTCCTAATGAATAAGAATAAAAAACCACTCTTGCAGTGTGTAGTTATCAGTGGAGTCAATATGTGATATTATTGATATGCAAGCCATTGCTTTTATTACGTATGCTTAGTTTATTGTATATCAGTATTGTCAATGGAACACCGATTTCTACTTATTGGTGTTTCCATTATCCTTCATGAAACTTGCAGCTAAACGTCAGAAACAAATCTGCATCTTCGGAGTGCTATAAACGAACAGAACTTTGCCTTGAAGGTCCGGCTTTCATATCTTTGCGTAGGGCTTTACCCATTAGGCAAATGATGTTTGGACACATTTGTCTACAAATTTAGGTTTATTATGCTCAAGGTGTCTGGTTCCTGTATGTTTAAACCGTTCCAAGTTCTCTATAAATTTCTGAATTGTATCTAAAATGTTATATGCAGCACTAGTAGATGCCATACGAGAAGATGTTTCTGTGCTCACACTGCTTGCAGAGGTCCTATGCCTATTAGATATGCTTGTCAATTCATTTGCACATGCAATTTCCACAAAGCCTGTTGATCGTTATACTAGACCAGAATTTACAGGCAGGTTATTTCTATTTTTAGCAATCATTCTCGTTAATTTTCAAAATGACACCGAAATAACCATCAACTCGGTTTACTCATAGATGATGGCCCAATGGCAATTGATGCTGGAAGACACCCGATATTGGAGAGCATACACAGTGACTATGTTGTATGTAATGTTTCACTTCTTTTTTTATATAAAAAAAAGTTGATTAGTTTAATCAAAATTTTGAAGTACTTTTAGAAGCTGATAAATTTTGTCCGTTGCAGCCCAATAACATTTTCTTGTCTGAGGCATCCAACATGGTGATTGTCATGGGCCCAAACATGTAAGATAAGCTCTTATTAAAGTTGATGTTGACTCATGGAGGTGAAAATTTGCCATACATTGAGCAATATTTTTCAATAGAGAACAGTCCCCAACCAGCTATTCTGTGTATGCAATCAAACAGTGTAATGTTTAAAGTTTATCATTTCTTTCACTACAGCAGGTAAAGCTTACAATTAGTTGGTCTCATTGGTTGGACATCAATTTATATTTACATCTACACACAAACTAGTGGTTTAGTGTATTTTAACAACACTCTCCTTTATACCATTCAATAGACAGGAACCTTCTTGCCTAAATAGACGGAAACATGCATACAAAAATGTAGTAAACTTAGTAACCGATGTAACTTGAGATTAATCAATTTTGGTTCCTTCAGGAGTGGAAAAAGCACCTATCTTCAGCAAGTCTGTCTTATAGTTATTCTTGCTCAGATCGGTTGTTATGTTCCAGCCCGCTTCTCAACCCTTAGAGTTGTTGATCGAATATTTACTAGGATGGGTACAGTAGATAATCTGGAATCAAACTCTAGTACGGTAAAAAATCCTCACGTGGTTTATAGAGAATAATCATCCTTCCTAATTGCTGCGTTTTTGTCACATTAATGCATGAGCTAGGATTTTCACCATGTTTCTTTGGTTTCACAGTTCATGACAGAGATGAGAGAGACAGCTTTCATCATGCAAAATGTCTCCCAAAGGTATTGCATCGCAGCATATTTAACAATCCAAATGCACGAAAATTACTACAAATTTTCTGTTGTTTTCTATTCAGGAGTCTAATTGTTATGGATGAGCTTGGGAGGGCCACGTCTTCATCTGATGGGTTTGCACTTGCATGGAGCTGCTGCGAGTATCTCTTATCACTGAAAGCGTAACCCCTTACTCAATTTTCCATTTATCATTGCTCTCTAGTGTCTCCAAAAGTCATGGAACTGTAGATATGGGAAAAGTTTAAATTGTTTAACATATATTCTTATAGTGATTACTTCAAAAGCCTCGTGTGATTTTAATTCTTGGAATTTCATATTTCTTTCACATTAACATATCAACTTGCTTCATCTTCCTCAGGTATACAATATTTGCTACTCATATGGAGAACCTATCAGAACTAGCAACCATATACCCCAATGTGAAAATTCTTCACTTTAATGTTGATATCAGAAATAATCGCTTAGATTTCAAGGTAAGGATCCAACTCTCTTGATAATGATGATTGGAAAACGTTCGAGTGTCTGAAAGCCTTTCTATTTACTAGTTTCAACTAAAGGATGGACCAAGACATATACCACACTATGGCCTTCTATTAGCAGAGGTGGCAGGCTTACCAAGCTCCGTCGTTGAAACGGCCAGAAACATCACATCCAGGATAAAGGAAAAGGTAAATCCTTGATTATAATCTAGAATCTGAAGTTTAATGCTTGACATTCACTGCTAGGCTTCACCATCTTTTTGCTTATAGACAATATTTGACAAGTGAGAACATCAGGTCTAAAAATCACAGGATTCGACACTGAATCTCAATCCTTGCGAGCTCTCAACTCTGAAACCAATAAGCATAGGTTAAAACTAATTATTAATCAGATTATGTGTTGTCGAATCTATTCAAATCAATCATCATATTTCAGTTCTAAAACATACTGGCACTCTTGTTACCAGGCTTCTGCACATGGGAAAAAATAATCTTCACTCAAAGCAACTATAAGTTAACAAGTTGCCGCGGACATGATCAATCATTTAAAACTTACCATTCCCATAAGCTCCTCTAAAAACGTTGTCTTCTTCGTTGCTGCGTACTGAATACTTGTAATTCATTTTCTTAATTATTATTATTATTACTAGTACTATTATATCGGACTAAAGTAGAGTTTCTTATTTTCTTTATGAAATTTATTAATAGATTAAAATGACCTTTCCCATGAACTGTTGTGACCCAATTTTCAATGTCTAGGGAATGAAGCGGATGGAAGTAAACTGTCTACAATACCATCCAATGCAAATGGCTTATCGTGTAGCTCAGCGGCTAACATGCCTGAAATACTCTAGCCAAGATGAGGATTCAATCAGACAAGCATTGCATAATCTTAAAGAGAGCTACATTAATGGACAGCTTTAGGTAACTTTTTGCATCATATAACCAGAGGAATTATTTTCACACCTTCAGTACAACACTGGCAAGCGGCAACCGAAGAACGCGCTTTTAACGAGCTGAAATTTCTCAAGCTTTACACATTGCTGGGTCGCACCTAAAATGAAAAGCAAACTGATTTATCGAGGATTGTAGCTTTGAAAAATTCGGCAGTTATTGTAGATGCATTAGGGTGGATTGGGAAATACAATTTTAGGGACTATTACAATGCAATAGCTGTGGAGTGACGGTGGTGAGAGAACATTTTTTTCTTTGGGCGCTCATGGAAGGTGATAGAATACTTGTTTACCCATGACTAGGGACTAATGTCCTGACAAATTTAAACTGGTAGTATTCTAAAAATTTGACTCGTAAGCTGACTTGAAAAATTAATGGCGTCTTTAAATTTGTTTTAAAATAATTTTATTTTTTATATGAAAATAAAAATAAAAACGTTTTTAATTTCAGATAGAAATTATTTTTAAAATTTTATTTAATAATTTTATCAAGAAATTATTTTTAATGTAAAAAAATTAAAAATTATTTTTAAAAATACGTTAATTTTATTAATAAATTATTTTTAATGTAAAATAACTCATTAATATTTCTTTTTCTCTCTCTGTTTGAAAGAAGAGAAAATAAAAAGTAAAAAATAAATTTTCATTTCTCTCATTTTATATTAAATTAAAAAATTGTTTTCATTACTATTTTTTATTTTTATTGTACCAAACGTCATTTTAAAAACGTTATTATTTTTTCTTTTTTAAAAAATATGAAAAATAATCACAGATTAAACTATTTTTAAAAATTCATTTAATAATTTTATTAAGAAATTATTTTTAATGTAAAAAAATTAAAAATTATTTTTAAAAATATGTTAATTTTATTAAGAAATTATTTTTAATGTAAAAAAACTTATTAATATTTCTTTTTCTCTCTCTATTTGAGAGAAGAGAAAATAAAATAAAAAATAAATTTTCATTTCTCTCATTTTATATTAAATTAAAAAATTATTTTAATTACTGTTTTTTATTTTTATTGTACCAAACGTCATTATAAAAACATTATTATTTTTTCTTTTTTAAAAAATATGAAAAATAATCACAGATTAAACTGCGATTGTAATTTAATCAGCTGATTTGAAAATTTCACATTTCTTATTGTTTTTCAGAAGGAAAATCGGGATTAAAAGAGAAATTTGTAGAATTTGACAACAAAATTGGATCATAACATCTGACACAATAATTACTTGAGAAATAAAATGCACTCAAACATTGATTGGTGCGCCAGAGAATACCAAACGACATCCGTCAAATCTAATCATAAGAACAGAAAAACTCGATATAGCAAATTTGATAGTAAATCATTCAAATTAAACATGATCTCAGTATATCAATCTCCAAAATTGCAAAAGCGAAATAACTAAAATGTTCTCGAGATAATATCCAGAAAACAACCAAAAAAGATAACAAGGCAGAACCAGTAAAATCAACGATAACGACGAAGGGAGAGTGTGTTGTTTCTCTTCCAGGTAGCCCTGCGGGAAGGCCTTGCCTTGTGGTGAGTATGTCCCTTTCCACGCAGACCCCTGTATTTCTTGCCAGCAGAAGTAAGTCCACGAAGCTCCCTGTGCTTGTGAACAGGCTTGGAGAGCCAGTTGATTCTCGGGTCATTTCGAATGGCATTGTGGGCAACATCGACGAGAATGACCTCAAAGTACTTGTAAGTCGAATCCTATATAATCAACAAATTGCCATACATGTGAGGAAAACCATACAGAAAAACAACTAAAAATCACAACTGAAAGGAAGAAGTTTAGAAATCAAGTATGCGAACCTCGTTGGTCCAGTATGAGTTGAGAACCCTGAGACCTCCCAACTTACGACCGGCACGCTCCTCTGCAACAGACCTCTTGCTGCGCTGGAATTTCAGTTGGGTAACACCCTGGTTTGTGGGCTTCCCGTACACAATACCCTTGGGAACTGGCCTCTTCCTACCACCACGCCTCACACGAACACGGTAAATCACATAGCCCTGACAATTGAACAATGAATTAAGTAGCGAGCACAAGAAAAATACTGGATAAACCATGCAAGCTATAAAACACCAAAAGTTCCCAATTACAACAGCCCAAGGAACCAAAAAATTAATCTAAGAAACGAAATTCAATTATCAGATCAAGACAAGAGCGAGAAACGGAAATAGAAAACTCCCACCCGGTCAGTGATTGACAGTTAGTTTAATGTAGCTGGTCTTAGGAAGCCTCCTATCATTTTACCTAAGGCAACCTCCTAAGGAGAAAAGCATAGGCATCAAGGAGCCGCTTAACCAGCTATATAACCTATACTAGACTATAAAGTATAAAACTTCTATATATCTGCACCAACACAATTGTCGCTGAGATCAGCACCAATGCCCAACCAAATAGATAACAGAACTTTAGCTACTTGCAAACCAACAGATTCCAAATAATGGCATTTCCAAGAAAACATAACAAATAGATAACAGAACTTTATCTCTCGCTAACATGTAAAAACAAAGTGCAAAAATTAATATACATTATATGGATAATGGCAAAATGACACATTAAAAAATAGTAAAAATTCTTCCTAATACCTGCTTGGCCTTGTAACCCAAACGGCGAGCTCTGTCTGGGCGAGTAGGCCTGGTGACTCGGACGATGGAAGGATGCTGGCGGTACTCCCAGCACCTAACCCTCTGCAAGAACCTCATCACATCGGATTGCTTCTTCCTCCATAGCTCCGAAACGTACTTGTAAGCCCCTAAATTGACCAAACCCAAACTGTAAATATGAGAAAAACCAAAACTAATACGAGAAGAACCTCAGACCAATGTAACATAGAAAAACCACAACTTTTTTGGCAAATGGATGATTTTAAAAGACTGAACCACACAGTAACATTTTTTTTTAATCTTTTTTACTGCTAAAAATTTGTTCAATAATTCCCGCTTCAAACCTTAAAGCAATTTATATGCCGAAAACTAATTGGAACAAAAAAGTAACAGATACAAAAGTTTTCATTTTTTTTTCTCAGATCAAAGAGAGCAAAACCGTTGAAGCTGAAAAACACACTCTGGTATAAGGTATAATAATCTCCAATGACATGGGTTTTTCCCAATCTTCGGAAACCAAATATAAAACTGCAAAACATGTTAAGACCCAGAACATATTTCGTGCTACTTTAACATTAACTCAGCAACAAGATGCATATTCCCAAACGAAAATTTACAGAACAGGATTCATTTAGCTACAACTGACGTGTAACAAAATAAATTACATATAAACATCAAAAAGCGTAGTTTCAAAACAGCTCCGAGTATATCTCTTCAAAAACTTCAACATAAATTCATTTTCGGACGAGAACCGCAACATCGTAATCAAACTGACTTAGGGTTTAGAGAGAGAGAGAGAGAGAGAGAGAGAGAGAGAGAGAGAGTACCCATTGAATCAGAAATGAGCTGCGCAGGCAGTCGTCTATGGCTGAGGCTTTCGCTTTGCTGAGAGCAAGCTAGGGTTTAGAATGAACCTTACCTTTATAAAGGTAGGAGATTGCGAGGAGGCTGATGGACTTCGAAACTGGGCCGAAGTAAGTTTCTAGAGAAAACCTAGTCCAATAGTGAGCCCAAATCTGATGGCCCAATTAAGCGATGAACAAACCCAAATTAGTAATTTCATATATTTTTATGTTTACAATTATTTGTTTTAAATGATATATTGATCATTTCGTACTATGATTTTTGAGTTATTAAAAACTATATTAACCTTGTATTATTTGCAAAAAAAAAAAATAATAACCTTGTATAATATTAATTGACGAATATGTTTAGCTTGTAATTACACAATTTTTACATCCTCCAAAAAAAAAAAAGCAAATACAATTTGTTTATTATTTTCATGTTTTTTAAGCGGTTCATTTGTGTTTGGCTACATAAACATAAGAACAATTTCTACATTGTTGAATTGTGCACTTTTTTTAAATCAGCCACTAAGATGCATTAATCTAAGATGCATTAATCTAATTTTGGTGCATCTCTTGCACCGCCTGATCCTGATCAAAGCAGTTGCTGTCAGTCAAGATTTATCACATTTTGGTCAACATCCTCTCCTACGCCAGCTTCCCTGTGCAATCCACATTTCAACTCACTAGTTCACTTAAATCAGCCAAAAATTTTTTACCCCCATTTCATTATTGCCAAACTATCTGTGCTCCAATGGCGGCTTCATTGTCAATCTCTACAAACCCTAGCTTCACCTCCTCACCCAAAATCCCTCACACACTCTCCCCTATCCCTCACTCCATCAAATTCCCCGCCACCACTCCGCAAAACTCCATCAAATCCCTAACTCTCCGTCCCCCACGCGCCTCCGCTGTCATTCCACGCGCCGCCGCCTCGCAACCTTCCTCCGACGGCTCCGCGACGTTCCACGGCGTCTGCTACGTCGTCGGCGACAACATCGACACCGACCAGATCATTCCCGCCGAGTACCTAACACTAGTCCCCTCCAACCCCGCTGAGTACGAGAAGCTCGGCTCCTACGCGCTCTGCGGCCTCCCGTCGTCCTACGCCGCGCGCTTCCTTGAGCCTGGGGAGACCAAGTCCAAGTACTCCATCGTCATCGGCGGCGCCAACTTCGGCTGCGGCTCCTCGCGCGAGCACGCGCCGGTGGCCCTCGGCGCGGCGGGGACGGCGGCAGTGGTTGCCGAGTCGTACGCGAGGATTTTCTTCAGGAACTCAGTGGCGACCGGCGAGGTGTACCCGCTGGAGTCAGAGGTAAGGATCTGCGAGGAGTGCCGGACCGGCGACGTGATCACGATCGAGCTCGGAGAGAGCCGGTTCATCAACCACACGACGGGGAAAGAG
>NW_010364361.1:583428-611072 GCF_000414095.1 Morus notabilis | reverse complement strand
GAAAGAGTACAAATTGAAGCCGATCGGCGATGCCGGGCCGGTGATCGAGGCCGGTGGGATCTTTGCTTATGCCAGAAAGACCGGCATGATTCCCTTGCTGAGTGCTTAATTTTGTTCCTTTTCAGGTATTGCTTTTTTTTCCCCATTGCTGAATCTTTTCAGTTATGTAGGATTTCAATTTCGATATTCTTCAGCAGCTAATGCCAATTACCTTAATTTAAGGGAAATTCACTATCTTTTTGCTTTCCCCAACCAAAAAGAAAAATTGATGATCTATAGGTTGTTAAATGCCAATGTTTTGCCCCAAAAAACAAAATGAAAAATTGATAATGCAATATGGTAACTTATAGGTTGTTTCAATCCAATGCTAGCGTTCAAATCCCTTAAAAGTTTAAGCTTAGTGAATAGATTATTCTCTGCTGTAATAATTAATTAGTTGGTTTTTGTGTTTTGTGTTTTGTTTAATGCAATTGCAACGTGGTTTGGTTTAGAACTGTAATTTGGTTCCGTTTCTTTTGATTTTTGTACTTTTCATTGCGAATAAAATCATGATTTGGGATTGGCCTGAGAAGATGATTGAAGAAAGAAACGAGGTTTGTGAGAAAGAATGCTGCGTGTCAAATTTTTCAAATTCTAGAGTAGATATATCCTGGTTTGGCTAATTAGTTTTGCTAGTTAGTAATGGTAACTTTTACAAACTTTATTGGATTATGCCTAATTCATAATTGAAAAATCATGTGTAGATTTCGAGTTTCTACTACGCACTTTTTCTTTCTCAGGTTTGTGCAGCCGTGCTTGGTTTCAATGCTAATACTCAAAACGGCATTAGATTAAATTAACAATATGCAATTGAATTGGATATGATTTGTTTTTAGTTGGATGAGCTAATAACAATATGCATTAAATAAACAAGTACATTGTCCAGATTACTCTAGTGTTGTGAACTTTGGTCGACAGGTAGTTAATCTAACCAAGCGTCATATCTGATTATGTTAGGAGTGCAATTTCACCTGAAGTAGTCATTTTGTGATTCAAATATAGAGTTTACTATAATTAATGTTAATGATTTTGTGCTGCGATCTCATAATTTTTCTTTTAGGTTGGTCAAATGTAAATTTCTCTTTAAGCATATTGAGAGGAATAATATATTATATTTTCCTTTCTTAATCCGCTTGGACTGGACACTTTTTGATTTATTTCTGTTCCTCAAATTTTAAAAAAAAAAATGTTTGCAGGGTTTTCATCGTGGCGTAGGAGTTGCAAGAGGCTATAAATAGTTATCAAAGTTCCTGAATCTCTTATTCCATCTATTTTCGATGTTAGAATAAACGATCATCTCGACCTGCTTTATTTATGGAATGTCAACACAGTTGTACCTTATGTTGTTATGTTCGCCTTTGGTAGAATTTTCAGTTACTTTCGTGTAGCTTTTTTATGGGTTTGATTGAAATGGAGAAGGGAAAAAAAAATGAATTGAAGTTAATTTACAGATGATTTATGCCTTTTGAAGTGCATCAAATTAGTTTGTCGTTTGGAATTGCGTTACTAAAATACTAACTTTTAGCATATAAACACTATGATGCATGGAAATGGAAATCTCTTGCGTACCCTTTTCTTACTTGGGAGTGAGAAGTGATCTTTGGCCTAATTTTTTTCAACTTTTTTCATAAGTTGAAGGGTCGAAGCTCAATACAAACCAACTATGTTTGAGTTAATGACAATGATCTTTCCTCTTTTTTCAACTTTTTTTACAAGTACCTTTTATTTCTGAAATTACAATTCGCTAGAGTATAATTTGATTTTCTTTATCAAATAAATAAAATTATATGATATTTTGAATTACGATATTTTTAAAAGTTTGTGAAAAATGTTGAAAATTGAAGGAAGATTTTCGTAATTAATCCACCAGTCTAATAATAAATATATCACATCATTATCCGAAAAAAATATTCACATTCGAGACTCATTTCTTAATAAATACTCAGTTTAACCCCAATAATAATTTTGTTTTAAGGTATATTTCTTTTGAAAACCACATGTTAGGAAAACTAACACAGACTCGAAATAGAACTCAAGAAATCAAAAGACAACGACGCGCAAATTGTTTCACCGAGGTTCGGATTCAAGAATTCTACGTCCCCCGTTGGGCTCATTCGCAAGAAAGCCCTTCCACTATTTGAGAATTGATTACATCTAAATCACTCAGAGATTACAAGAAGTAAACCCAGAAACACCCAGAGAAATCCCAAACTAGTGCTATACAGAGAAAATATCCAGTGAGTAAAGAAACCCTTTTACCCAGATTTTCTTAGCTCCCAAACACTCTCTCAGATCTCTCAATTACAGGAACGTGTTTCTCTCAGTACAATCTTACAAAAAAAGTACTCTGCTCGCCTTTTTTCTCTTCGAGCCTGCTAGAAGCAGGATAATGCCTTGTTTAATAAAGTTTCCTTCTGTAGAGTAGTTAACCGACTTTCCTTCTCCACGTGTCTTCAGATTATAGGCTTCTGCTCCATTAACCAAAACTCTGCGTTTTGGCTCTTCAATAAATCAATTCTCAACTAAATGATGTCGTTTTTCAGGAATTAATCTCACACAACATCCCATGTTTGTCGCATGAGATACTTTTTATTTTATCTAAAAAAAAAGTTTAAGGCTTTTGCTCTCAAAAAAAAAAAAAAAGGCTTAAAAGTCGTATTTTAATGAAATACTAAAATACTTCGTGAGACTTTCCTAAAAGAGTAAAAGAAAAAAGCATATAAAAAAAGTGTATGAATTAAGATTTGTATTATTACTTTTGATTAATACATTTTTGTTATATAGTTAATTAAGAGTGAGGAGTAAAATTTTTACTCATCCACTCTTTAAAGGTCAATTTTATAATTTTCTCTTTCTTTCTTTCTTGGATTAATTTTAAAAATTCTCCTGAAATATGACCCTTGTAACACTTTACCTCATAAATTTTAAAACGCAATATCAGCTCCCCCCGAACTTTGTTTCGTTAATAAGTTTTTCCCTTATGTTATAATGAGTAACGAAAATTGAACGTGTACTTATTTAGTGAGAATTAAAAGTACAATTACGTTTAAACCTTCTGAAAATATAAAAAATAATAAGAAAACATAAAGAAAATCCTATATCTCTCGTCTATCTCTCTCTGACTTTCTTTCTTTTTAATTTTCATTTTTTCCAATTTCTAATACCAGGCTCCTTCTTCTTCTCCTCTTCTCTATCTGGCGAGCCCAGCCGTCGTCATCTCGCCGACCCACCGCGCCTCCTCCCTCTTCAGCCTCGGTGACCCAAATCCCCACCATCGTCACGCGACCCGCGCTCCTCCTTCTCTAGCCCCGGCAAGCCTAGCCCTCCTGCGACGCACCATTGTTGCACCCAACGTTGCTCTTATCTCTCTCTAGCCCCATCGCGACTCTATGTCCAGTCTCGACAACCCAACCCCATCGATGTTGCAGGTGGAGATCTAGTTTCTCAGGTTTGGGATTTTTTTTTTTGTTTCTCAAAGATAGAGCGATAATCGAGAAAGAGAGAGAGGAAGAGAGAGAAATTAGAGAGAGGGAGTCGGTTTTTTTTTTTCAAATTGTGAAAGTGGTTTGACAGTGGAGAGAATTTCTGTGCAAGAGATTTAGTTTCAGAATTAGTCTAGAATTACCCTCCTCAGATGGATCATGTGCCTAACACGTGTCGAATTCCATCACTTATTGTAACAGAAAGAGAAAACTTGTTAACAAAATAAAGTTCGGGAAAAACGGATATTACGTTTTAAAATTCGAGATATAAAGTGTTATAAGTGTCATAATTCAGAAAGAATTCGGAAAGAATTTTTAAAATTAAGCCTTCTTTCTTCTTTCTTCTTTCTTTTTCTTCTTTTAAAATTATGTGTCTACGTAGACCACCAAGAGTTACATTCCACGAAGAGTTACATTCGCCACACTAGTTAAAAGTGGAGCCCCCAATACGTTTAGCAAACAACCAACAAGAAGCTTTTATAATAGAAAGTAAGAATGCTTGAAATGAATCAATAATAATAATACTACGAATCAAACAGTTAAAGGAAAAATTATAAGGTTCATAACGACTAAAGCATTGAAAAGGAAAAGTTTAATATTCAGTTCAAAAAAAAAAAGTCTAATATTAACCTTTATTGTCGGAAAATAATTTTTATTATAAAATTTAAGCAAAGAGTACGTATAAACTGAAAATAAAGCTCCAGCCTTCCACAAAATGTTACATAACGACGGAGGATAAAATCATCACCCATTTTAGAATTATCCCCTCAAAAAAAAAAAAAAAAAAAAAAAGTTTCGATCATATCAATATCATGACGATGACCCACTCAATCTCTCCCCTCTAATCCCCTGTGCTGCATGTAGTCTTCATTGCACTCTCTCTCCTCTTTCTCTCTCACCAGCAGTCAGAGATAGGGAGAGAGAAACTGCAGTTGCTCTGCTCTATCTGTGCCTGCTCCGATCACGTTCCCTCGAACCTCTAGAGTGCTTCGGCTCTTCCATCTCAACCGGCGGTGCAGGTGGCGATGGCTCGTACCTTGACGGCTTCCTCTTGAAATGCCGTTCGTCGTCGCTAGACTCGTACTCCACCGACCGCGACTTCCTCCCTCCCCCGCTCGTCACCGACGCTGCCGCCGCTGCCTTCATTGACGAAGAAGACGACTTGTGATCGTCGTAGTATCCATTCGCCGTCGCCTTGTGGTGATGAGCCGCCGAAGACGCGGAGGCACCGACGCCGGCCGCCTCCACCGCCGCCGAAGGAGCAGAGGAGGAGGAAACCTTGCGCTTCTTGCTGGCCGCCTCACCCTCCGGGAAGCTTATGCGTGAGAAGACGCTTGCCTTATGCTTACGATCTAACGCCGCGGCCGCCGACTCCGAAGCAGAGGCGGCGGAATGTTTACCGGAAGCTTCGGAAGATTCGGCACGGCGACGGTGATGTTGGTTGTTGTGGTGGTGGTGATCAGTGTCGTCGCGATCGTGATGCCTGTCATAGTCGTAGTCGTGGTCGTTGTGGTGGTTGTCGGACTTTCTCTTGGGAGGTCGTGGAGGTTCGAGATCTCGCGGAGGTCTTTCAATGGAGGATCTCTCCGATCTGTGGCGTCGGTGATAGTCAGGACTCGACGGTCGGTCCACTGGTAGTTTCTGCACAACAATATATATTAATTATTATTTCTTTTATAATATTTAATAATAATATGATTATATATGATGTTCGTAACACAAATAGATTATTCTTTTTAAATTAAAAAAAAAAGAATAAAGGAGAGGAAACAAGCAAACAAAAATATATATTAACTTAAATATTATTCATATACATATTGTCACGGGCCTTTATGTGCCCACTTTATTTTTTTTTTAAAAGCAAAAAAAAAAAAAAATCTGCACTTGGGAGGCACTAAAATTTGCTCTTTTAGATTTAGGTTTAGAGAGGAACTCTACTAAACCTTAGTTTACCTTTACTATTTTCTTCTGTTTTCCGTATTTTTTCATTTAAATTTGGTTACAAAGTTAAACTCAGATTTAAGAGTTGGCCTTTTTGAGGACAACCTGATTGATAAGAAACATGGTAGTTGTTCTATGATCACGTTTATTTTATTTTTTTTCCCTTCACATTAAAGAAAATTATTACTTCGATGCACAAAACCATTCGCTTTCACTAGAAAAATTATTTTTGTTCAAAAAAAAAAATGAAAAATTAGTTGATATTATTATTATCATTATTATAAGATATTTATTGAAAATGTCCATTGATGGTGTAAAATGGGTAAAATGCAGGCCTGGAACAGACAACCAATGTTCAACTTATCCAACTTCTGCCAAAACCAAACAGAATTAATTAAAAAAATCGTTTCTTCTGTTTGAAAAAAAAAAAAGGAAATTAGCGGGACAAGCAAAATTAATCCGTCCCATTCCTCCATTAGAAGCTAGCAATGAACTGCCCACGCACTGACCAAAGTAGACAAATCACAAGCATTAAAAAAAGCCAAGTAATCACTCATAACAGAGGAAACCAGTATGAAATGCAAGTCTTTGGCAGAATAAGTTGGAAAGAATTCGAACAAGGCGTCAAGGCACACCGCACGCGAAGATTCTAGTTTTTTGATTCACTTCGGCAAGATTTTTGGTAGCTTGCCTCTGTTTAGGACTAGATTTTAGTTTCTAATACTATAGTTAAACAAGTCATCAAAAAAAAGGGGAAAAATTAAATGGTTAGAAAAAAAAAAAAAAGAAACAAAACAGAAATTCCTACTACATGTTGAATCTAAATGCAGCAAAACATAATAAAAAATAAAAAAAAGAAAAATTAAATGGTTAGAAAAAAAAAAAAAAAAAAAGGAAACAAAACAGAAATTGCTACTACATGTTGATTCTAAATGCAGCAAAACATCTCTTCCTTTTAGGGAGGAGAAGATAACCGCATTTCTTGCCAATTTGGCGACGTCTTGTGAAAATCTTGCTAAAAACCAGAAAGAAATCTTCTGCTGTGGTACACAAATGGGAGGAGAAAAATTAGGACGATAAAAGGGACATACAGATTTTGGTCTCATCATAGGGATGTCGCCACTGCTGCTCACTTCTCTGCCAAAATCCCGATCTTTCACGAACTCCCTACTGCAAGAAGAAATAGTAAAATTGGTTAAGCATATGGCAATTGAAACTTCAGTTTTACAGCAATAAGCTACCAGGCGCCATAAATAAAAAGCCACAGATTAACACCATTGATGAAGCCGCAGGTGTTATTTAACTATCAAATGAAGTGATTTTTACTTTAGAACTTATAACCTAGGATTAACAAAACGAAAACAGCAAGCTAACAAAATTCGAAACAAGAGGTAGGAGCTTTTCAACTCAAAAGGGGAAATCATCCAACCAGGTTGTGTAACTTGAGAAGATTTTAAACCTTACGAAAGATTAATGCTAACAATTGCCATTTAGAATATCAAGCTATTCGTATTCAAAACAACTTTCTAAACTCTAAAATACAGCCACAAAATTATAGACAACAACATGCAGATGACCACGTGTCATGTCATCCACCGTTTCCCAAATTGATCTAGATGCATGACAAATCAAAAATTAAAACAAAAATTTCAATTTTACCTTTCAGCCCCCCGTCTCTCCATCTCACGCTTTCTTCTCAAGTCAGCTTTCCGAGCCTCAAATTCCTCTCTACTCATGGCAGGGGGTGGAAGGTTCATTGGCATACTAAACTCCGCAAGATCCCTGTATATATTCAAAATTGTTATCCCAATAGTGAGTAGCCATATAGGTTCATATACTTTCAACACAGCATTAATTTGCATTTGTAGAGCAGTCAATAACAAGTGCCAGGAAATCTGCCCGCTGACATTCATATAACTCAGTCTGTCTGTCTATCTATCTATCTACCTAACCAGATAAGAAAGGAAATCTACCAATGCACACACTTACCTCTGAAGTGGAACAGGAGGGAACATACAACCTTGAGAAGCATATGGATCCTGTGGAACGAAACCTGGAAATGGCATGTCTAGGGGTCCGAGACCATAACCCATATAAGGCATAGGTCCAGGGAATGGCGCCATAAATCCGTCCATACCAGGTTGCACTCCTGACCAGTATGGATTATACGTTGAAGGCCCCATAGGCATCATATAATTATCAACTGGAAAATCTTGTGGGGCTTTCCACTGCAAATCTGCAAGGAATGTAATAAGGAATAAATAGAAGTACGTAGAATAAAAATGCCCAATCTCAATAATAAACACAAAGTGTGTGTTGGTTTGTTAGAACGGGAATATATAGACCAGAAAAAGCATGAAAGACGTACCATTAGCAGGCATGCGAATTTTCTTCTTTTTCTTTTTCCTTCCTGCAATAAAAGAAAAATATAGATTTAAGCTAGATGGTTATGACGATCCCTGAAATAAGGAATATTCAGATATATTTGCATTGCTTCCTTCTGTCACAGATTTAGTTCCTTTTTTTTTCCCCTCTTCTCCTTTAACTCTCTTACTAAGTCTAAAATGGTTTCAAATGCATACAACTGGTAATGTAACATCAGTCACAAAATTATGATTTGACAGTGAATATGCAACAAATTGTGGTTGAGCTGATATAACCTAGGAATAAGAAAACTGCTCAAAGTATGTATTACCTAGTTCCCCAGAAGCCAGCTTCTGCTGCACTTCTTCCTCAACTAATGGAGCACTGCCTTGTGATGCTGGTTCCTTCACACTGATGGACTCATGGGTGGCTTCAGATACATCAGCCACTTTGGAAGTCCTCACTTTCTCTATCGGCGGCTGTGTAGCAATTACAGGCTTTGTCACAACTGCAGTTTCCTGTACTTTTGGAGTTTCTTCATTACAAGGTGCTGGATTTTGTTCTCCCTTAGAAGCAGCAGACATAGTTGGGGAAGGAATCTTGGGCTGCGGGCAGCGTGCAGACTCCATGTCTAAAACAAGAAAAATCGAATTGAAATTAGTTGAAAAAAAATTACATCAAGTTGTAGCGAAACAGATGCCAGATGTCCGAAATGCATACCTTGAACTTGGAATGTACTCCCAGCATTTTCAGCACTACTATTACCAGATTCCAAGATTCGATTGATTGTATCCCGAAGTGTCTTATTAGGCAAAAGATCATCCGCCAGTATATTTGTAGCCCCACAGACACACATTGACTTTGAAATAATATAGTCCCTGATACCTGAGGCAAAGTTTTATTTATGTCAGCTTACACGTGCATTATGGTGATTGATACTACACTACCGAAGTATCATGAAGTAGTGGCAAAGTTCTAGGGATTAGAAAAACAGGGAACACTGCAAGTTACATTTATCACAGAAGCTCTTAAAGCAGCACTTGCTAGTCAAGACTGCATCTTTCATTACTTCCTTGCACAGTGGACAGTGTAGCTCAGGTGGTAGGTCACCAACAGACCGTGTAGTAGATGGTAACCCCTCAATTTCCTTCTCAAAAGCAGCTCTGTTTTAACAGAAAAAATATTCTGAATCATTTTTTGCCCCAATGATTAAGAGTGAAAATAAACAATATTGCCAGTAAGATCTTATTTATCAACTTACTCATTTGGCTTCAAGACAGCCACTGCACCACTTGGCAACGCATATGAGCCATCTGGGGTTGCCATCAGCATGGACTTTGGAATGCCAGTGGGTGGCTTCACTCTTTTGATGTCAAAATTGGGATCGCCATTTGTAGGGCAGTGTTGAATGAAATGTCCTAAAACAAGATTTCAGAAGATAAAGCACATTTTTTACTCTTAACCACAAACTCAAAAGAAGCAAAATATTTTATTCATGCCACATTATAGAACATAAACATACCAGGCACCTTGCACCTGTGACATACATAGCCCTGTGGAGGTGTTTTCCTCTCCAACCCTACTCGACCTGAAATCAATAAAAAATTTGTTCAGTCTCATCACTTGTACGGTTAAGGACAAGATTTTTAAGTAAAAATAACTTATAAGATAAACATAAGAATAAGAGAATCACCGAAACCACGTCCACCCATCATCCTTCCACCCATACCTCGGACAAAACCTCTACCAGGACCAAACCCATCAGAACCTTGACTGCATTTCAAATACAAAAACGTGAGCACACTATTCAGTCTACAAAATGATACCAACACAACACGCCTATAAAAAGTTGAAAATTCCAATGAAAATTACAATATTAATTAACTAATCAAGAAAATACAGAAAAAAGAGATTAACCGTTGCCAATCCAAGGCTGGAGTTTCAATAAATGCCTTAATCTTGCTATCCTCATCAGCTTTATTTGTAGGGGGAGCTTCTGGAATTACATTACTTGACTGAACTGGCACGGCTTCAGGAATTTCATACAAATCACCCCCAAGATCATCCCATTCAGAGTCATCAGGCTAAGAAGTCAAGATAAAACAGGTAAGAAATTATGAATACAAAAGTAGGGATACTGAAGATGAAGCAACGCAATGTAATAATCTCATATTAGTTAACAGATTAAATATGAGGGAGACTAAAGCTTACATATTTCATGATAGATGAATCAGCTACTGGGAAGCTGGTCCTTTCCGGTTCAGTGCTTTCCACCTTTTCTTCCACCTTTGGACTGCAACCAAAACATACGTCAAACCACAACAATTTATATTTGTATTGCAACTAAAAGTCATACAGTAGCAGCAGGCTTTATGCCACATTAGCAAGCTACTTGAATCCATTCTACACAAGAAACAACAGTACAACCACAAGGGATAGTGAAAGCTGCACAAAACCAACATTGCTAAAAGCCTTCACAGTCGATTGCACAGTGACAGCAAAACTTTTAAGATATTCAACAAATAATAACAGGTTAAAGGTTTGAGATAGTACTTTGGATCAGTAACAATGGGCATACGAGGCCTTCCTGGAACGCGACGAATTAAAACGGATGTATTTTTTGGTATCAACATTGCTTCATCAAGATATTCTGAAATTCGAAACAGAGAACAGAAGTCGATAAACACTGCAAAGACATTAATTGGAAGAACAAACATTACCAGAATTCGAACCTCCCAACACCCAAAACAACACTATAGTTCCTTGGAACTAAAACTAAGACTGACCATCCCACCAGATCCCAACATCGTTCTCATGACGTGTTTCCTAACAAATTGTGCTAATTCAGCACAAATTTCGCCGATGAAGATTTTGTATTTTACTGAGTTAATTTTACCACACCCTTGACAGCCACTAATATATAAGATAAAGAGCACGCGATGACAATAATAACCCAAAATGCCAATTGAAATTAACCGTGCAACAACCCCACCCCTCTTCCAACTTCTATACAACTAATCATCATATAATCAATATAAACCAAACCATTATTATCTAACCACCTAGAAGCCATATTTTGGATTAAATTAACGCTAGTTTTGAAGAGAATAAACTGTATATCTAAATGTGAACCAACCTTCATTGGTCTGGGCGTTGGTGACCACAAGGTCGAAATCAGTACCCCTTCCCAAATGCTTGAATTCAAAAATTTTTTCTTTCAAAGTACCAACTGAGATGAAAGGACCGTCCATAGGAATTGAATCATAATCTCTCGCACTCTTAAATTTATAATACACCGCCATGGTAAATTCTTTTCTTTAATGTCTTCTAAAAAAAATAATATTATATCAAAATAAGAACAAACAAAAGCCCTGAAGCCAAGATAACCAAAATTCAAAGGCCACCAAAAAAAATATACGGCCCTTATATTCAAAAAACAAAAATAAAAATTGAAAGGTACAAAAATTCAAGCTCTTTTTATTTTCTTTTTCTTCAAATACTCAATAAGGAATCGAACCGCCGCGTCGAAGCTCGTCCAAAATCTTCTTCAATTGAGACCGAGATTTTTCTGGAATACGAAAATTTTGTGCATCCAATTATGCAGAAAGTTGGCAGAGACGTAATCTTGCGAAGCCTCGATCGAGAAAAAATATCTGAATCAACCAGTGCGTCAAGGGCTTCCTCCACTGCCGATCACCGCCGTTGCAAATCAAACTTCACCTCCCGGAGGAAGACGAATCACCGGTTCTTCTTCTCAAAACGGGACAAAGCAAACGCCGATCTCTTCCTCCAAAAAAAAAGTTCCAGAATCGGAAAACCCTAGATTCAGGAATTGATCCGATGAGCGAACAACAAACCAATCCGGGATCGGATCTTCGCGCGGAAATCCTCGACTGGCCTCGGAAAAACTCGCGAACTCGAGACGCTTCTGGCACACCCGAAAACAGAGAAATCGGGAATCTTCCAGCGAAATCCCGAGAAATTGACGGCGCGAACAAAATTCCTCCGCTAATTTTCAAGCCCGGGGACGATTGCAGAGGTCGAAGAGCATGGTTGAGAACTAGGGTTAGGGTTTGGAAGCTTTTGGTGGAGAGAGAGTTATCGAGGATTGGATTTTCGGATGATTAGCGATCCATGAAATAGAGTCCCTGAATTATGTATTTATAGGGGACGGAATAATTTGCCTTTTCTGGCACGAGCGATCATACACGCTTTCTTTTTTTGCGCCGTGTTTTTTTTTTTTTTTTTTTAATTTTATATATTAGCCTAAATGCTCGTTTGTTTAACGTGTTCAAATAAATGTATGTGTTTGGTATGAGAATTCGTGTCATAATTTAAATTATAATTCGTGATTTGTTATAGTGTTTTTTCTCATAAAAAATACACATAAATTGAGAATAATTCTGAATTTATAAACCAAACGTATAATTATAGTTTTGATTCTGTTACAGTATTTTTTCTCATAAAAATTTAAAATTTAAATGTTAAAATTAAAAATCACTGATTTAAACGCATAAATCAAACAGACACATTCATGACGCATGGTTCATATAATTTATTTATTTTTCTTAAAGCTAAAGTCTCGTCTTTTTCTTTTCATTTTGTCCTCTTAATACTTCGTTCATTTCACCGATTTGAGTTTTCAGTTTTAAATTTTTACAGTAAAAAATTCTCATAAAATGTCACATCTCAACTCGAATTCGCGAAATGAACGAGTTTGTTACTAAACGCGTAATTGTTTTATAGGAATTTTAAAGAAAGTTATATACACTTCTCAATTGTCGTTTTCATTTTTGTTTTTAAGCTTTTTTTCACTTTTTTTTTTTCCTTTTTCAGAATCTAAGATACAATTTATCTCTTTTTAAAATTTTAAATAAAGTAATGAAGTTAAACAAGAATGTTAAAGCTGTCAACACTCTGAAATTTCACTGCACTGAGAATACTAATGAATAAACAAGAATCACACTATTTTTTGTTTTTGGTGAATAAGAATAGACCAATTTGCTGAATGGTGAATTAGTGAATCAGATGCTCCATTATTACATCCTACATCGCATTATTACATCAGGGGAAAATAAACTTATAACAAGTAATTTGTGGAGTTTTTTTTTTTTTTTTTTTTTTTATAATGATACAAAAGAATATGGTGAGAAAAGCATACTCTTGTATCAAACTCAAGAGTCAAGTCTTTGATTTTTGTTACGCAAATACTAGTATGCTTGTTCTTGCAAAAAAAATGTTCCAAATAATTTTAAATGATTTTATTTTTACTTTTTTGGCGATAAGCTTTAGGCTCTTCATCAATACATGTAAAATCACGCGTCCAACCATGAAGGCGAGGCACCACTTTTTTATTTTTTATTTTCTCCCGCTTTTTTTTTCCCGGCTCTACCCCAATGGTGCAAGATGAAAAATGTTTATTAAAATGAATAATGTTGAGAGCGTTTGGAACTCGTTCTAAAATAATTTTATTTTTTATATAAAAATGAAGATGAAAACGTTTTTAATCTCAGACATAAATCATTTTTAAAAATGTGTTTAGTAGTTTTATCAAAAGATTATTTTCAGTATAAAAAAATCCATTAATGTCTTTTTTTCTCTCTCTATGCTCTGGAGAGGAGAAAATGAAAACAAAAATTGAAAAACGATTAAAAGTCGTTTTTTATTTCTCTCATTTTACACTAAACAAAAAAATCATTTTTATTTCTATTTTTTATTTTTATTGTGTCAAACGTCGTTTTAGAAATGTTTTTATTTTTTTCTTTCTTGAAAAACGTAAAAAACAAAAATAAAATCAATTTCAAACACAGCCGTTGTATTATCCTTGGATTCTTTCTTTTTTTCTGCTATCAATTTTTGTCGTTGGATTGATCAATGAGACACGATTCGCTCTCAGATAGTCCGGAACATTCTAGTTCTACCCCCCAAAAAATAATAATAATAAAAAGTTGTCATCCAAGCTATTTATAGCAAATTCAAGGTTACGTACAGTGTCACTAACAGTCACGATGGTGGGATCTGTCAGAAAACGTTTACCAAACAAAAAGAAAACACGTTTGTTCATTTACATCTAAATTGAAAACAAGTTTAAACTCAAGTTATAATTTTATTAAAGTTCATATTTTTTTATAAAATTTGAGTTTGAACTTGAGTTTAGGATTAAAATCTGAGTTTAAGTTCTCCCTTCAACTCAAGTTCATAAACTCAAACTCAAATGAATAAACAGTATTTTTTATATTCTTAAAAATGACACAACTTTTTCATTTTAATTCCGATTGAGATGATTTTTTTCTATGCAATCACAACGAATAGACGAATAAAACCCCACACATATACCATATTAAAATTTTCTATTACCATTGAGTTTTTATTAAAATACTATCCAAATATAAATTCAAGTTTTGACCCACTTAAACACAAACTCAAATAGATTCTCAATTCAAACCATAACTCAAAATGTGCATATCCAAACACAAACTCAAATTAGAGTCATAACTCAAACCATACTCAAATACACCTTAACTCAAATCACTCTAACTCAAAAAATATAAATGAACAAGCCCGTAGTATTAAGTGTCATTTAGTAGTGCTGTAGATTTTAATAAAAATGTTGTCAGTTGTGTTAAAGCGAAAAACAGTTGTTATAAAAAATAGTTGAGTATTTGATAAACTGTAATTTTATAAGTATTGTTAGTTTCAAAAGCAGTATAACAGTGTCTGATAAATTATGAGGTTGAATTACTATGAGTAATTAAAATGATTAAAATAGACACGATATAAAAATTTATAAATACATACTTATTCTAGTTTTATACACAAATATTTGCTTAACTCCCTTAAAAAATGTTTTTTAAAAAAAAATTATTTCAAAAAGAAAGGGATTTAAAAAAAAAAAAAAAAAAAAAAAACTACCTTAAAAAACTCCATTAAAAAAAAAAGGAAAATTGCTTGCTTTGGATACTGATTGTTTGATCGAAAATGAACAGAGCAAATAATAAATTAAAAAATTAAAAACTCGTTTAGTTTGTCGATTCGAATATTTAATTCGAGTTGAGATGTGACTTTATATGAAAGTTTTTTATTATAATAAAAAAATTAGATGTGACTGTTTTTTAGAACTTTTTACTGTAACAAAACTCAAATTATAAACTTAAATTGGTGAAATGAACGGAGCCTAAGTCTTCTTCTTATTTCTTTTTCTTTTTCTTTTTTGTTTGTTCTCAGCAAGTCTTCTTCTTCCATCACTTGCAGACCCAAAAGTATAGTATTTTTCTTCCATGGGTTCACTAGCGGACCTAAAAAAAACCCAGATCCTAATCACATCCCCACCCACCCCATCACAGATGTTGCTCCTCTCCCCTCGCGAACCCGGCCAAATCACCTCCTCACCGATTGATTTCCTACTTTCTTCCCCCATCTGTTGAAAGCTAATTTGAAGTTTTTCTTATTGCGTTAATTTTCAAGTTTTTTTTTTTGGTCTAAATCTATTGTTGTGAATTTTGTGAATTTTCAAAGATGTTGTTTATGTTTCTCAGTGAATGGTTTAAAGTGCATTGATTTCACAGAAAAAATAAGTAATCGAAAGTGAGTGGAGAAGATGAAACGTTGAATGTGTTCTCTGATATTTGTTACAATTCATCAGGCGGAGACAAGCATGTTATTTTTAGAATTCATTACAGTTATTTAAGGTATTATGAAAGTTTCATTAATTATCCAGACATGGATGATTTAGGATATTATGAAAGTTTCATTAATTATCCAGACATGGATCATCCGCTTTTGGCAGTGGATTGTTTGCAAATTCTTTAATAAACACTTTTTTTAGTTTCTACCGAACACAAATCACAAATTTCAAATATGAATGGGTAGAGAAGTTATTTTGAGCTCTAAAAAACACTACTAAACATACCCAAAAACAACTTTAAAACCTTTTTGTTTCTATTATGGTTATATTAATAAAATTGAATAAAACTACACTTGAACCAACAGTCGGAAAAAGGAGAATATGATGCTGGGTATTTGTAGGAATAAAAAAAAAAAAAAAGAAGTTAGATTTATACATCGGTTAAAATCAAGGAAGATACAATCACGACATATGCCAGAAAAAAGAAAATGGCTATCTGAAGGAAAAACTTCGGATTTTCCCTCATATTTGGGGAGGTGACTGCCCTGCAAACCAAACAACCATGCACTTTGATAAAGCAAGAAATAAACCAAATACACAAAAGATAAGGTAAAAACATTCATACTTTCAGTCATAAGGGAAACATTACCTAGCAATGCGCTGGGAAAGTCGGTGAAATGGCAAGCTCTGGATGAAGACAATACCCGGTCCTGTTAGAACGGCCATTACTAGATTTTCGCCCTGCATTTCGAGAGGAGTTGGGAAAAGCATAAATTATTGGAAGTACACAGGATGAACAATTAAACTGGCGCACTGGTATCTGAGAACCCCAAAAGTCATGTGAAAAGTGAGTGGAAAAAATGGTCGCTTGCCATGGCAGAGGTGATGAGCCTAGGGCTAGTGGGAATCAGTGGAAAGACCAAAAGGTGCAAAAAGGTCATTCAATACTATTAGATAACCATGAGAACCTTCCAGTTGACTTTAAGTATCATTCTTGTAAAGAGGAGGGGTCTGTTTTGTTACCTTACTCTACTTTACCATGAAACCTACCTAAGAAGATCTAAGAAGAGAAATGCAACATGCATGGAGAACTGCAATAATACTTGCACAACATACTACAACCATAAAAAAGACCTTGTTGTCTTAGCCAATATACACTCCGCCTAGTGCCAACCATAACTATAGCCCCAAAACTCACTGAACTGAAAGTAATTCTATCTGACAAAATTACAATTGATGTGTCTATCTTTTTAAATAATACATACATGTAAACACCACCAACTTAGTTTGAGAAATTAACATAAAACACAGAAACAATAAATCAGACACCAACGAGAATGGGAATGAAAGCTGATAGAATTTTGAATATCTTACCCCGAACATTGCTTTTCTCATGGGACCATTGTATTTGATTTGGATATTGACTGTGGCAGTCAACGCGACAATGCAAGACACGTCAACAGCTAGTACCTCACCAACCTCAAGATTTTTCTGTACAACTAGCAGAAATAAAACCACATTCCCCAAGTATCAGAGAAGACAATAATCTCAAATCAGTTAGTTAGAACCCTATATCCAGTTCTACAAACTAGAGGCTCCAGGAAGGCATGCCTTATCCAAATTCCTATCAAAGGTTTAGGCGAAATCAAAGAGGTGGAAAATGAAGAGGATCCATTATCCAACAAGTCTGCTGTTGAAAAAATTATACACACTTTTTAAGTCTTTAATGTTTCTGTTAGTCATGACACACGTAAGTTAAAAAATTGGGCCCGGTAAAGTTATACTCTAGAATTATATACAACAATAAAAATAAAAATAAATATAAAAAGAGCCAAGAAAGTTAATATTAGCATTCTCTTCACAATGCATGGTGGACCCAAATTCATAAAAAGTCACTTTCTCAATTTCACAAAATATACATACGTAGGGCAAAGAAGTGCATACCAGATCCACCAGCAAGTATAAACGCAAGCCCTTGGCCAGATAGTTTTTGTCTTAGAAATCCCTAAATAATAGTGACATGAATGTGAGATAGATAAGATGAAAATTCGGCAACTTGGGGAACAAAATAAAAGAGAATACTAAGAGCCCGTTTAGTTCGCTGATTCAAGTTTTTAATTTGAGTTGAGATGTGACTTCATGTGAGAGCTTTTTACTGTAACAAAAAAGTTAGATGTGACTGTTTTTTAGAGCTTTTTACTGTAGTAAAACTCGAATTCTAAACTCAAATTGGTGAAATGAACGGGGCCTAAAAAATGCAAAATAAATCAACAAATTGTATGAAGCAAAACAAACAAAGTAGCTACGAAGCTCCTTAAGACCTCACCTCTGCGCCAGCAATGGCATTACGTGGCCTATGATCGACTGTATTACTGACTTTGACATCATTGACAGAGCAAAGAAATGCATCTGGCTACAAAATTAAAATGAAAGTCCCATAAAATTTTAGCTAAAGAAAACTAAGATGAAAAAGGAAGAATTAAAGTAAATAACCATACGATACAAGAAGAAGACTTAATAAAGTGACTAAGTAGAACAGAAAAAGTAATCTATGAAGAAGATAAAAGTACCTGGCATAAAATTTCTCCACCAAACATTGCCAAATCAATCTGAAAAGTAATTCGTATTTAAAACAAGAGACGACTACATTCAACTGCAATTTGAAAACCACATAAACTAGGCCAACTAGGCCCAAATTAATAGAGATGAAAAAATGACTTGTTCACAATAACTTTGATAATTTAAAAGCACAAACCGGGAGAATTCTGGCAAGAGATGGAGCAGCAATACCAACAAATCCATCGCTTGGGCCAGAATTACGAAAAACTATGCTAGTGATGCTCTTGCCGAAAAGCCAATGCCACACGCCCACTTCATTTTCAGGAAGAAATACATTTTCCATTTCAATTGACCCAGACATGAAGCACATTGAACCTGCAAACTAGTTCATCAACCATTTGTGCGTGGTAATGAAATTAGACCATCTCCAATGCAAATGCTAATGCCAATTGTATATTTGACACCAAAAAGTATGATATGATATATTATTTTTATTTTTGCTCCAATGCATAATGCCATTTGAAATGCTAAAATCTACTTTTTCTATAATCATTAAGCTTTGAAAGTTGTAAAAGTAAATTTTTAATTTTAAAATAATTTGAAAAAGCAAAAGTTGTAATGATTAAATGAAAAAGTATCCATATCAACCAATATGAATCAAATGCCAAATTTACCATATGCTATACTTGGTGGGAATTTTGCCACAAAGTATAACATATGGCAAATTTGACACAACAAATAGCATTGCATTGGAGATGCTCTTAAGTGCTATCTAGATATATCAAGATAAAACCAGAGAAGGTATTAGTCAACTCCCATAACAACCAGAAACTGCGGTAGGGAACGCGGAAAACAAATTCATTTTAGGTCACAACTGACAATATGCTAGAAGAATGTGGCAAAGATTTCTAAGCTCCTACTCCAATTCACAAGCAGTACAACCATCCAGTGCAGAGGCACTGGTCAACTGAACAAAACACTCAAAAGACAGTGGCAGGCCAAAAACAGTACGTTAGGTCTTAAATTACAAATAAGTTTCGTTTGTGAAGTCAAGTTCTTCGTAAAATCAACCATCAATACACAGCTCATGTTTCGAATACATCTCATTGGCAATAAACATTCCAAAGGCCGGGATTTGGAATGCAATATGTCAAGCATCTCGACTATAAAGAATATACTATGTAATCATCTAAAGAGATCCAAACATGATGGAGGATTGCATTAGCTAATCAGTAGGAGGAAAAATGGTAAGCCACCGTCTCTAGAAAAAAGGAACACAAACCAACAAAGAATGTGATGGTAAAAAATAATGACACGTTCAAAAGGAAACTTACCAGGCCTTGCAACAACCTTTTCTTCAGGCTTCAGCATTATCTGAAAGATGCAAGAAAAAGAACAAGGACAAACTTTAACTTAAAAAGGGCAGAGAAACAAAAGAGTACAAGAGAAAATAAAGATTGAACAACAAATTTCGCGATGTTTAAGCATATACCTGAACCACCTGAGCTTCACCACCCAATATTTGGAAAGGTATCATGGCATCTTGTGGACTCTACAAGACATTATCCCATTATTAAGGATAAAATACAAAGGAAATTCCCAAATTCAACTTAATACAAAAGTGGCTACTTCTTAAATCAAACCAAACTCTATAATAGGCATATAAATGGACACTAAAATTACCAAAACCCAAATACACGAAATCAACAACGATGATCTCCACTTAAAAACCATCCATTACCAACAACAAAAATTAGAATCCTGTCTTTTTTTCTGGAAATTCTAGTTTATCCTCTTAATTAAGCTCCGACTTATAGTGGCACTGGAATAAAAGCACATATCAAGCTTCATTAATCGAATAAGCCATCCACTGGCACCAAATCCAAAAACCCTAAGACGAATGTAAGGCCTAAAACCGAGCTAAAACCCTAAATTCACCCCCCCCCAAAAAAATCTAATTTTCCAATTCAAGGAAAATAGATGGGAATAGCGGAAGTATAAATCAAATTTCTTCAAGAAATAGACCTAATAGCAAACCTGAAATAATAATTCAAAAGAATAAGATGAAATCGTAGAGAGAGAGTGTGAGAGAGAGAACCTGATAAACATAGGGCTGAAATGGAGTTGAGAAAAAAGGAGCAGCCATGGCGGAAACGCAGAGAAGCAGCTTCGAATCAACCGGAGAGATCAAACAGAAAAAAAAATCTTAATTCAATTTCGAAGATTTCCCCAGGCCATCTTTTGATCACTGATCGGATCAAGACTTTCTAATCTCTGCAGATACAAATTTCGGAATAACAACGAACTTCGCTGGGTCGTTCTTTTTTTCTTTCTGGTAGTGGCTGTAGAAGAATTGAAGATAGACGAAATTACTGTAATAACCTTAATGGTGGGGTTTGATTGCTTTGGAGATCGCGGAGTTGACGAGATCATATAGTGGCATTTCGGTCAATTGGTATTGAATCTCATCGACAAAGTCTTCCTCGTTTCTAGTGGCCGGGTACACGTTGGCAAAAAACTTTGACGTGGCGAAATTTCATTGGCTCAAGTATGATATCTAGACGTGTCAAAAGTCGGTCAGTCCTTCTCCTTTGTTATTTATTTATTTTTTTGGTAATTGCGCTATTGTGTAAGGCTCCGTTTAGTTACACAGATAAAAAGTTTGCTCTTTTGGAATTTAATTTGAGTATAATTTTTAAGTTAAATTTGAATTATAATTTAAGTTAAACTTATAACTTGAGTTTGTATTTAATTGTGTACATTTGAGTTATGATTTGAGATAAGAATCTTCTTGAGTTTGTGTTTAAATGAGTCAAAACTTGAATTTATATTTAGATAGTATTTTAATAAAAACTCAATGCTGATGAAAAATTTTAATAGGGTATATGGGTCGGGTTTTATTCGTCTTTTCGTTGTCAACGCATAGAAAAAAAATCATCTCAATCATAATTAAAACGAAAAAATTATAGCATTTTTAAGAATAGAAAAAATATTGTTCATTAATTTGAGTTCGAGTTTCTAAACTCGAGTTGAAGGAGAAACTTGAACTTGAGTTTTAGTCTTAAACTCGAATTTGAACTCGAGTTTAAACTGAAAAGAACATGAACTCGAATAAAGTTATAACTCAAGTTGTATTTTTTTGAGTTTTTCACTCAAAAGAACAAGTCCAAAGAGTATGAATGATAGAACGAATGATAGAGAGAGTTGGAATGATTGGAAAATAGAAAGGATGTAGAAGATTTTAATAAATTTTTATATTATTTAATTGGATGTAATGAGAGTTAAAAAAATAAATAAAGATTATTTATTTAATTATTATATTGTCTATTTTATTATTTTTTAATAATTTATTTTGAATGGTGAAAAAATAATTTTTATTTGAATTTAATTAGATTGGCTCAATAGAATGATTTAAAATGGTGGGTCTAGAGATACTCTCTCTCTATATCTCCTCTCCCTCCTCTTCTCCTTCCTATCAAATAAGCCCCGTTTTTTTTTTTTATTCGAGTTTTGCTACAGTAAAAATCTCTCTGAAACAGTCACATTTAACTTTTATGTTACAGTAAAAAGCTCTCACACAACATCACATCTCAACTCAAATTAAAAACTCGAATTAACGAACCGAACGGGCCCTCATCTTCGCCCTCCACGACTCTCCCTTCAACTCTCTCTCTCTTTCCATCTCTCCCTCTTACCAAACATGCGTTTACACTTGTGTTGCATTTAGGTCCCTATGTTTATCTATTGCATTTGTCTTTAATGTTATTCTTTATGGACAGTGTTTTCTCATGTTTTGTTTTGCTATGTGTGTCACCTGAGCAATCTATTTTTATTAAAGAAACTCATTCTAATTTTAAACATGTAATAATAAAAGAAATTAAAAAATAATTACATATATGTACATTTTTTTATGAAGCGCATTTAAAAAATTAGATTTAAAAAGAATAGATGTATGAAAATGTGTGTTTTAATCATAACGCATATTTTTGTCAAAATGTTATATTTTTATAAATAAAATCGACCATGCTAAAAGAAAGATTTTGATATGGACAAAGTAAATAAAAAAATAATTAAGTTGTACATATAGATAAGAGAAAAAATGTTCACGTAAGTGCATATCTGAGCATCATAATTTCACTAATATATTTTTTAATATATATAACATATTTAAAAACAAGGCTTTTTTGCATGCTCATTCCCCTTAATTTTACGAGTTTGATAAATTAGTTCATTAACTTTTTTTTTATTGGCAATTCACTCTTTAAATTTTGAAATTTGTTGTATTGTTGGTCAAATTGAAAACGACGTTAAAAATTTAAACGGTATCTTTCACATGAATGTTTAATAAAAAATAATTCTGGTATTTTTGCATTGAATTGAACCCTTTAAACATGTCATGAATGAAAAAAATTTGGAAATTAGGGGACTCTTAATTTTTTCTCCAAAATGTTTAACTTTCAATTTCAAAAAAAATTTCGCTCGTGATGCGTATATGATGATCAATTCAATGGAAAAAAGATGTTAATTACCCTCATTGAACACTCATGTGGAAGACACCGTCTAAATTTTAACTTCGTTTTCAATTTAACTAACATTACAATAAATTTTAAAATTTAACGGGTAAATTGCCAAAAAAAGGTTAAGAGACCAATTTACCAAACTCATAAAATTGAGGGAGTGTGCATGCAAAATAGCCTAAAAACAAATTACACAAAAAACTAATTAGGGTATCTACCTAATATAAAAGTGACAATCTCCCTACACACGCTCGCCGATCGATGCCCGCACGAACCTAACCCCCTTCCCACGGCATTGTGAACTCCTCACCCTCTAGCCAACATGAGCCCCGATGATGTAATGGGTTGTTGACATTATTAGGGAGGAAGACGATGATTGTCGCCTCTCCAGATTCTACTCATACATGTAAGCCCATTCATTTTACCGATTCGAGTTTATAATTCATTTTTTGCTACAGTAAAAAAACTATAAGAAACAGTAAAATTTAATTTTTTTGCTACAGTCAAAACTCTCACATAAAGTCACATCTCAACTCGAATTAAAAACTCGAATCAGCGAACTAAACGGGCCCTAAATTGTTTAATTTGCAATGATGAAATGAAATTGTAATTTCAAGTTGCTGTATTTAGTGTTGTACATAAACCCGAACAACCCGCAAACCCAACCACCCCACCCCAACTCAACCCGTAAAAAGCAACTTGTAACATTATTTTTTATTTTTCGGCCCACTAAATGTCTGGCCCGAGGTGTTTGGGGCGGTTTGTGGGTTGGGCCTCTGATAACCCGCATACCCCAACCCAACCCGCACAGACATGCATGGGCCATGTCCTCTAAGTTCTAAGTTCTAACCCTAGGCTCTACTCTCTCTCGTCTAGCAACTATCCTCTCCACACGCAGACATAGACTATCTTCAGTCCTTCCTTGACCAGTCGAACTAGATCCTTAAGTTCTAGACCGCTGGTGGCCTCTTTTCACCTCTCCTTTCTGCCTCTCCTCTCGGCTCTCAGGCTCTCTCCGCCTTTCCTCTTGGCTCTCTCCGCTTTTGGATTGAACTTTCATTTTTTGAATGATGAGCCTGACCACCCAACCCACTTCGCCCGGCCCAACCCAACCCAACACAACCCAAACATCATTGGGTTGTAAAATTTTTTTAACATCGTTGGGGCCAAATATGAAATATGTGCAACTCGCACCCTTTGGAGGCGAGGTAAGAAAAAACCTTACCTCGCACCAACCCAACTTATGTATAGCCCTAGCTATATTCTTCTCTTATTTCTGAAATTTTGTTATTTTATTTTTTTGTGCTTTGAGGTTCAAATTTTGTTGCTTGAATGTTCTCTGCCATTATTGACAAATGCTTTTGGTATGTGGGATTTCACTTCTTTCTTTAAGCAACCAAACAAATTTATTTTGGTTTCATTATGATTATCGTTGTAATATATATTGAGAATTTATTTGAATGGTGATTTGTGAAATTCTAATGTTGAATGAAAGGAAGAAGATGTGCGGAGCTTTGATCAGGTCCAAGAAGAAATGGAGAGAGAGAGAGATAGATGACTAGACGAGGTTTGCGTTTAGATTTGTTGATTTTTCTTTTGGTTTCTTTTAATGTTTTGGATTTTTTTTGAAATATATTATTAAAGTTGAATTTGATCCTTAGTAAGTTGTGCATGTGAGTGACATATGACAATTATGTTAAATTTTTAACAGTGTTATCAATTGAATTGACTATGTAACATATTGTAAAGTTTAAGGGGTTAATTGTTAAAATTCAAAGTTTAGAAACTAAATGGCCAAACACGCAAAATTCATGGGGCATCCGTACAAATAAATTTAAAATTTACTTTCTATGTAGTATATTTTTTTTCATCGTCCCGAAAGAAGATCTACTAGCTCTCAATTATGATTTTACAGGTTGATACTGACTATGTTCATGCATCTAATTTGAATATTTATAAGCTCAACTATCAAAAACTAAAACCATTTTGATTCGCAAAAAGACTCTATGTAATCATTTTCTACATAAAGAAATCTTCACCTTTTTAACAAATCTCAATACATGAGGACACGCTCTTTTCGTAAGTTCGAGTTGAGAAGTAAATTTATACGAAAAAAAATATTTATCGTAAAAAAGTTAAATTTATATTTTTGTGAGAAAAATAATGTAACAAAAAATTTAAGTTGTTATTTAAATTGTGAAAGGAAAAAGCAGTTAATTTTTAATTAAAGGTGAACACTTAAAAAAAAATTGTATTTACGTTAAAAATTGTATTTACGTTCTTTCTCTTGCCTCCTTGTAAATTTATTATTTATCATAGGACTTTTTATTATGATACTGTAAGTGATAGGTTAAATTTAGGGACGAAAGGGCCTCAAACTTGAGCTCGCTTTCAACTTTTTATTTATTTTAACCTATATGCATATATCCCGAAAAAATTAAAATAGTCTATTATACAATTAAGTTTTAATGCTCAATACATTTCAATTAAGTTTTTGTTAAATTTTTTTGAAAAATATTTCTATATTATGCTTAAAAAAATAAAAAAAATGGGAAATGAAACGTCGGGTTACGGCCTAGAAAACTCACACACACATTATATTTTTATAAACAAAATACAACCACAATCAAATTGACCACCATCATTTTAGAACCAATGTCCAATTTTACTTTTTAATGGTTCGATCCTCAATTTCCAAATCTCAAAACTAACCATCTTTGATATGAAACTGACTAATAGAAACTCATCGATTTTTAACCGACATACACTCCTAGCTCTCACACATAAAAGCCTTTTAACTTAATAAGAATTAGAAATGAAAAGAAAAGGTAAATGTAACCTAATTTAATCCCTTCTCCTTCTCTGTAAGTTATTTTATACTATTAACTAAATGTAAGAGTTAAATCATGATTGTTAATAAAGTAAATTCTAAATTGTTTTTTATCCATCACGAAAAAAAATCCAACTTGCTTTTTTATAGCATGCTTAGTCCAAATGATCATTCTCATCTTCTACTAAAAGAAATTAATTCAATTTATCTATTATGCAAAATATTTGTGTACTAAGTTCTGCTTGACGATCAACTTGAAACTTACATTATTAATCTTTGTTTCAACAACATATTCTTGGTATTAGAAAGCATAGGTGATCTTATACAAAAATAAATGGTTGAGACAAAAAAAAAAAATGTATATATATTCGTTGATAGACTCCTACATCAACATTAATTCCACAATTTGTTATTGCTATTCTGAATGTAGCATTTCTTGCTATGAATATGAAGAATCAGCTATACAATAAAATGATATTTTACTTGCGTATATTGAAAAGTACAGCTTAAATACTCTTGATAATGAGGTTACTATCGCCTCCTTCACTTCGCAGATTCGAATTTTCAATTCGAGCTGAGATGTGACATTTTCTGAAAACTTTTCATTGTAGCAGAAAAAGTTAGATGTGACATTTTCTGAGAGTTTTTTACTGTAAAAACTTAGAACTGAAAACTCGAATCGGTGAAATGAACGATGCCACATATAACACTTTTATGACATGAAAACTGTCAAGAACAAATTATAGTGCGTTAACAATTAACTTTTGACTAAATTTTTGTTGTAGTTATAATTAATCTCTTCATTGGTTAAACTTCTTGATGAATGTATAGTGTCAAGCCGTCAACAACATGTCTATTTATATTAGAATCAATATCACTTAAAACAAAAAAGAATCAACGATAAAAAGGACTTTTTTCTAGTAGAATTTCTCCACCAATATATAGGGCGGTTTTTGTCTATTAAATCTTCTAAAAATCACATCAGAATAATAAAATATTTTTAATATAAATTTAACGGCTGAAAATATAAACTTTTTCAATAATTTATTTCTTTATTGTCCACAAGAAAGATTTCACAAAAAGAAAAAATGTAATGTTAGGAAACTCTAATCCCAATTATTTTGTACAAACTTGCGTGATATAAAATTGTCGTATTTTTACTAATAGATGTAGTCATTTATTATTAATTGATTTGATAATATTTTGAGCAATTATAAATAAAAAGATGACAATTCATATATCACGTAAATTTATATAAAAAATTTGAGATTATAAATGGTGTCTCTAGTATCATTCAAGGAAAAAAGAAAGATAAAACGAGATTAATTATTATTTTGATTAATGGGATAAAATAAAAAGAGATTTTTTTTAGTACACTAACATATTAATAGATTAAATTTTTTATTTATTAAATTTATATAAAATCACATACAAAAAAAAAAAAAAAAAATATATATATATATATATAAATCTAACCACTAAAAAAAATCTGACATAATGTTAGACCTACTAGAGAATCCCATCACACGGCAACAAGAAATCTCCAAACAAGAAATGTCTATATATGGACACACAACACACGGCAGCATTTTTACGTACCCGAGCCGTTACCGTCCATCTCGCCAGTACTCTGTTTCCCTCCATCTACAACCATTTTTCTTCTCTCTTTACTTTTAATTTTCCCCGCTTCCCAAGCTCATTCGTTTTCACTTTCCTTTTTTTCTCTTTTCAATACATTCCATACCCAGATTCATCGCGATCTTCTTCATTTATTATTTATTATTTATTTATTTTTCTCTCAGCCAATTCTAGCTCGTTTCTGCTCTGTTCCGTTCAGATTCTTCGATTAAGGTATGATGATTTCTTATTCAATTTGTCGCTCTTTCTGTTTTTTTTTTTTGTTGTATTAATGTTCTTGTTGGTTGTTGATTGTATCAATTGTTTCGGTATATTCTTGTATCTGCGTTTCTTTCCCAATCTCTGGTTTTCAAATCCAAATTCGAAAAGAAAAATTGAATTTTTTTGTGTTGGCAATATTGGAAGTTTGGAGTTGGAGACCGAGAATAGAACGATTCTAAATCTGAACGAGCTTTTCGAATAGTTTGAGAATTTGGAGTTCAAGTATTGCTTGGATCTATATAGATCAAGAACATAATCAGTTCAAGTAAATATAGCTTCAATTAGCGCGCGCGCGCACACACACACACACACACACACACATATATATATATATATATATATATATATATATAGGAGCCTCGCGCAGAGATATTACACAGAACACATAA
>NW_010364361.1:540262-583087 GCF_000414095.1 Morus notabilis | reverse complement strand
TAAATCTTAAATCTTTTAATATATATATTTGAGGGCATGAAAGGACACACACATATATATATATATATATATATATATATAGGAGCTTCGCGGTCAGAAATGGTACAGAATCCATGTAATTTCAATAATCGGCAAAAGAGATGGATAATTTACTTTCAGAAGTTAATACTGTCGTACTTAATTAAATGACATTGACTTCGCTTGTAGATCTATTTCATATTTGGTTAGATGGACATAAATATCTCTTGGATCAAGTATTTTAACTAGACTGATTTCTGAGTTGTTGACTTTGAGAGCTTGGTTGTCGCAGATCGAGTCTCTGAGTTTTGAAGAATGATAGTTAAATAGCTAATCAGATTTTTAAAGTAAGATTTAAGGGGGGAAAAAAAACTCTCTTTTTTCTTTATTAGCAAAAAAAAAAAAAAAAGGTTAAGCTAAGTTGCATTTTAAAGTGTTTCCTCGGAAGATATTTAGAATTATTTGCATTTACAAGTAATTTGGTTACATTATATGTCATAAATTGGTGTTATATCTGTACGGATGGCCCATTGAAGTGTAAGCTTAAATTAATGCAACATCAAAGTTGCATCTAGAAGCGCACGAATTGGTATTTACGCCTGCATATTGAAATGTATAATAATGAGAATAAATATGTCTTTGACAATTGAACAAGCTTGACCTAATTTTTATTTTACCATCTTGAAGTCTCTTGTCTCATTATTTTTCTCCTTCATTGAAGCTGGAATTCGATTTTTCATTTCTCAATTCTTTAATTTTTGAATTCAGGTTGACTTATGCAACCAAATGGTTTTTAAATTAGGGACCATAGAGTAGAAGCCCATATCAAAATATGCTCGTGATGATATAGCCTTTTAAACACTTTTTCTTCACTAATCATCTTAGGATCTTCTACCACAATGGCATGAAAAATGGTATTTCAACGACGCCTTGCTTCTATCACAATGAAACAACTCTTCCGGCATTGCGCTGGGTACAGAATTGATTGGGCAAAACTTTTCTTTGCCGGGGCCATAATGACTGTAGCCGGTGTCATGCTGCAAATGTTCACACTGCCTTATCCATTGAGCATGTGGTTCATCTCTCAGCCTATAATTTCATGGGATGAACCTTTGAATGGTGAAGTGGGTTTGAGTGAGAGAGTCACTGAGTCAATGGTCACCAACGTTTTTCTGAGTTCCCCCGCTGAGTTAAGCCTGTTAGTGCCAGTTGAGCCAGCTGAGAGACTCACAGTTATCGAGAGGAGAAAATCTGTATCTAGAAGGAGAAGGAAAGATACTAAAGTAGATGCCAAGTCAACCATATCTCCTCCTCCTCCTCCTAGTCGAAGAAGTGTACCTTATCGCTTGCAGGTACAAATTAAGAATTATTATTATTTTTAAATGAATAAAGGAGGCTATTTCAATAGTGTGATTGGTTTCTAATACATATCTCAGAAATTCATTTGGTCCTTGAAACCTAATGAGGCACTCGAGTATGCAAGGAAAGAAATCGAGCGTGCGCCATTGGTTACTGATGATCCAGAATTATATGCCCCCTTATTTCTGAATGTTTCAATGTTTAAAAGGTGAGTTACTTAACCCTCTTTTCTTTTTTTTTTTCTTTTTTTCTTTTGTGTGTCTTAAATTCCACTCCATTTGTGACCTCACTTTAGAAGTTAGAATATATATCCTTAAAGGTAGAAAGTAAGATGTTAAAATTTAGGTGTATAAAGTCTTAGGAAGAGTCAGATGCGGGATTGTGGTCTGAGGCAAGTTTCCTCGGCTGTCATGCACAGAATAATTCATGTTCTGGATTTTCTTATTAATTTAGTTTCTCCCACCCCCTCATTTAGAAAATATATGAAAATTAAGATGGGATTCTTTTAGACATGTCTTTATTCTCGTGTTCTTTTGGTTCTGAGCTTGCCATTCATCAGTTATTTCTAAAAACATAGCTAGATCTATGAAATTGTAGTTCACCACAAGGGAACCTTGTGCAATAAGAAAGATAGTTGTGGAATTTTGTAGTCACACCCATCCTTTAGACATTACAGGGAGGGGGTTTCTATGGAGTTACGTTCCTATGGTTGATCCATCTGTAGCTGGAGAGATAGTACAGAGAGAGAGAGAGAGAGAGAGAGAGAGACAGAGAGACAGAGAGACAGAGAGAATGTACTTTGAATGCAAAAATTATGAAATTGGGTGTTCTGTACTCTCTCTCTCATAACAAACACATATATATGCCATGTCATATACAACATCAATTACGACAAAGACAACTGATATGCATACAGGATATTTTCACCGTTTTCCATTGGAAGTATTCTCTGCAACTGAAAGCCATATCTTTCCTCCATTTAGGAGCTATGAATTGATGGAAATGATACTTAAAGTTTATATTTATCCTGATGGAGCGAGACCCATATTTCACCAACCACATCTCCGCGGAATCTATGCTTCTGAAGGATGGTTTATGAGGTTAATGGAGGGAAACAAGCAGTTTGTCACAAGGGACCCTGAAAAGGCTCACTTATTTTACATGCCATACAGTGCACGCCAACTGGAACTGGCTCTTTATAAGCCTGAATCACACAATTTGAAACCGCTCTCAATATTCCTAAGGAACTATGTGAATAAGATTGCGGCAAAATATCCTTTCTGGAATCGCACACATGGATCGGATCACTTCCTTGTCGCTTGTCATGACTGGGTATGTTTGATTTTCTATTATCAGTAGTTGTTGTCTATTATGCTCGTTAAATTTTCTTAGTTAAAAAACTTAATGCACTCGGAACACAGTTGCATTGTTTTTTTGATTAATTGGCATTCTGTTGAGTTTTTTGTCCTTCACTTAACAAATAAATTTCTGTTGCACTGTATAGTTGCTTTAAAATGCAGAGCAATTATAATGTGTTTACTCTTTCAAACCTGTAATATAGAAAATTTGTGTGATGTTGGAGGATGCCGGCAAATGATGCAATGTTTATCGAATTCCTGATAGCGTTTATGCTACTACTTATGTTGCTTTAATGCTAATGATTTTAGTGGTAAATAAATTTGAATTGTCAATCAAGATTTGTGAGGTAAGGTGTGCGCAGAAGAGAGTTTCATTGTAAAAGTCCATCACTATCTTTCTTTCATTGAAATTATCTGCTTTTGAAGATGCTCATGTGCAAAATATATCAGGGGACTCAATATGTGTTCTTGAAACACCATGAGCATCTGGCCGGAAGAAGCCAGTAGTGGGCTTCATGTAGGAAGAATCCTTACTGAATATGTAGTATTAATTTCATGTCTAGTTGCAAATGTGATACGTTAGACCTCTCTCTCCCTCTCTCTCTCTCTCTCTCCCTCTCTCTCTCTCTCTCTCTCTCATACTGTGTGGGGGCTTACGACTCCTACTTTACTAACAAAAAATGAGACTACTAGGATTTGAACCCTAGTGGACACACGCACCCAACTACTTGAGCTAGCATCAATTTGCTCCTTAGACATTGTTGTTAAAACATTCGGCTCTAGTTGCTCTATGGATACCTACCAGATTTATAAGTCGTTGCACGATCGTGAATGATCCTGATCCATATTATTTGTGTTCAGTGCACTTACTGCACATAAGCATCTGTTAATTATGATGTCAAGAATATAATGAATCCTTCAAAATAGATTTGTAGATTCTTTTTCTTCTGTATTAACTTATAGATTTGCAGGGCCCTTACACAGTCAATGAGCACAAGGAACTGAGCAAAAATACCATAAAAGCTCTATGCAATGCTGATCTTTCGGAAGGAATCTTTGTTCTTGGAAAGGATGTTTCCCTGCCAGAAACTACTATAAGGACTCCTAGGAGGCCACTTAGAAATGTTGGTGGTAAGAGAGTGTCACAGCGCCCTATACTCGCTTTTTTTGCTGGTAACATGCATGGCAGAGTACGTCCAACACTAGTCAAGCATTGGCGTGACAAAGATGAAGACATGAGAATCTATGGTCCTTTACCTGCTCGAGTAGCCCGAAAGATGTCTTACATACAACACATGAAATCAAGTAAATATTGTATCTCCCCAATGGGATATGAAGTCAACAGCCCCAGGATCATTGAGGCCATATATTATGAATGTGTCCCGGTGATTATTGCCGACAACTTTGTTCTTCCTCTTAGTGAGGTGCTAGATTGGAGTGCATTTTCCGTGCTTGTGGCTGAGAAGGACATTCCCAAATTGAAAGAGATCTTATTAGCTATTCCAATGAAAAGATATCTTACTATGCAAATTAATGTGAAGATGGTGCAGAAGCATTTTCTTTGGAACCCAAGACCAGTAAGGCACGATCTGTTCCACATGATTCTGCACTCCATCTGGTTTAACAGGCTAAACCAGATTCAAATCCCACAGTCGTAATAGATAATCAAGATACGTATGACCAAGTTTTCACAGAGCTTTCACTAATCTCAAGTACCGAACCACCGAAGGGCTTATGACTGTTTACTCCCACAGCACTCGAGGAATTCAACTAAGCATTTATTGCATTAAGCCTGGTTTCGTGTTCAACGGCCCGAGTGCTTAACTCAATACACATAAATAATTGATGGGAAGAACATTGGTGCCTCCGGTGTGAGAAGTCATGTTAGAGGTATAGCAGTTGATAGCTCACTTTATTCATTATGCGAATTAGGTTCTACTCCATAGCTTATGACTTTACGCCACTGTATTTTAATTTTCTTTTTCGTTGAAATTGAAAAATATATGCCGTGTTTGGAATTGTTCTTGTTTTTATTTTTCACGTTTTTTGAGAAATAAAAAATGAAAACGATTTCAAAACGGCGTTTGGCACAATTAAAGACAAGAAACGGAAATGAAAACGATTTTTTGGTTTAGTCGTTTTTTATTTTTTATTTTCGTTTTCTCCTCTCTCGAGCCGAGAGAGAGAGACATTAATGAGTTTTTTTATATTGAAAACAATCTCTTGATAAAACTACCAAACGTATTTTCAAAAATGATTTCTGTCTGAGATTGAAAATGTTTTCATTTCTATTTTCATATAAAAAATAAAATCATTTTAAAACGAGTTCTAAATACACTCATCATTTCTGTTCGCTTATTAGTAATTGGTTTTACTTCTTTTTGTTAAGTATTTAAAAAAAAAAAAAAAGATTTTCGGCCCAGTTCATAAGACCCCACATCTTGAATATACCTACAAAATCAAAGTATGTCTGGCTAAGAGGTTTTGTGTTGTTTGGAACTCATGGTAGCATTTGATTTGACAGGAAAGCTTTCGAGTATAATTTTTTAACTTATATCTCATCATCCACTAGAACACCTATTATTTAGTGAAAACATGATGTAGTTCTAAAGGAAAACTAATAGCCAAACTAAACTCGTGCTTTGTGGGACGTATTGCTCTTTCCTCATAGGTTGTATGTCACTAATCACTATGTTGTAACTTATTTCACTTTCTTCTTAGGTTCTGTGTTCGGGCTCTTTTTTTTATTATTTTTGGTTGTGTGATCTGTTTTTGTTAATGCTGTTGCAATCCAACTTAAGAAATAACTAATCTCTCTCGTTCCAACGCATATTTTCAGGATTTTGAAATTGCCCAAGTTTTTGGAGTTGTATAGAAAAAGATGACGGAGGAGTCTGTACCCGCCTATCAACCTTAGACGTTAAACAAAGGTGGTCAGGTGCATAAAACTTTGGGGATATTTGTTTTCTGTTTTCGTTCTTGATTCTGAATTATGATTCATGATTTTCTATAGTGTTTTTCTCTCAAAAAAATAAACGTAACATCAGAATGATTTTGAATTAAGATTTTGAATCTATAAACCAAATATCCACTTTTTTTTTTTTTTTTTCAATTTGGGTATGTTCATGTCAACATCTGTAACTTGTACACCCTTTCCGACGTGAATGTTCAGTAATATACGAGTTTAAGTTGAACAGTCATAAAGGACGTAAGCTCTGATTTACAGACTTTTTTTTTTTATTAAAAGAAAATTTCTGGGTTCCATGTTTTCTGGAACCGCATCTAAAGTAAATCCCAAGGGCTGAGTAGTTTTGACTTTGAGCAGAAACAGGATTTACACGGCAGATTGTTCACCAAAGTGCAATATATGAAATTCCCTTATATAATTTGGCTTGGATCTCAAGTTTTTGTTTGTTTGTTTTTTTTTTAACGGACACAAGGAAAGAATGGCCGAGTATACTGCGAAGTGAAGCATACTTGCTTGCTTGCTTCTTTTTTTTTTTTTTTTCATCAACTAAAGGTGACGAAGCATGTTTCGTTCAAGCATCCTAGTCCAGTCCCTAAAGAAAAGTAGGATAGAAGTGGCGCGAGAGTTTTGTCGAGTTTTCTTGCTTCTTGGACCATCCTCGAGACATTTGTCATATCATCCAAAAGATCTTTCCAAGTTTTTACTAGTTTGACACTTGTAATTGTTGTGCATGAAAACCAGGCTATATTGTGCCAACCTAGAATGAACAACAAACGCCAAAAAAAAAAAAAAAAAAAAAAAAAAAAAAAGCCAAAAAAAAAAAAAAAAAAAAAAAAAAAAAGATTATTCGGAAAGACTTGTATCACTCGTTGCATTTGAAGAAGGAAACAGACGTATATTAAAAAAATGGCCAACACTGGGGAGAAAAATCACCAACAAGGTATATTAAGAAACAAATAACTAGTACAACCTTTCATGCTGACATTTAACAATTACTTACAAAGAGGCAAACAAAACTCCCTGAAGGTAAAAAGGTATTCCCCCATCCTGTATAAACGTTCTTTGTTTTTTTTTTTTTTCATCAAAACTCCTTTTCCACCCTTATCTACACCCTGCGAAAATGTCCAAAAGCTTTCCTGAGAATACTAAATACAGCATACAAAAGCAAAACCATGACGACCTTCTTTGATGCTAAGATCCGAAGGTTCACCCTTAGACCATGTTTTTTCATTAGCCTCACCACTGTTGTACCCAGCATAAGAATCCAAGAACCAAGAGCACACAAGACTGCCTTCACTGTCTCCGCGGATCCACATACATTGTCTGCATCATCCCTTGAAACCTCTACATAAGACCATGTCGGGCCTAGCTGGCCATTATCCGGCTGATTGATTCTGAGATTCTCATTCAGCCAATCTGACAACCAGACAAAGAGTTTTGCAAGCCATGCGACCTCATCATCGGAGATGGGGCGCTTCATCCAGTCACCCTTGTATTTTACATTCGCCAATGTATGACTGCCAACTCTTCTGGGCTTGAATATGTCATCGCGGGCCTGTTGCTGCTGTTTTGGTTCCAGAGAAAATGACACTGGCTTCACCGTGTGGCCACCATATAAGCAGCTCACCTGTGCTTTCAATGAATCTATACATTGAAGATTCTGAGCAAGATTGTCACCAGAAATGGCCTGCAACTCAGCTTCTGCTCGCAGTATGAACAACTGTAACAACAGAATCATGAGCAAAAGGTCAAGGTCACAAGTGTATACATATACACGATACTGCTATGAAAGCAAATTTATGTATAGTTTTAAATTTTAATGGGCAAAAGGGGAGAGAAGAATAGTGAACTTAAAAACCTGAAGTAGTTGCTGGCCACCATCTTCTCCACAACTAAAGAGATGCAAGTCTTTGTTCCAATTCTCATGCAAGAAAGATCCATCAGCATCTGTCTCAGATAGTCCATCCTCCCAGTCCTAGCATAATCAATAGATAATCATAGAATTAGTTGGTGATATCGGCTACTGCAAAATCAATTGTGCCCTCGTTATAGAAGGCATGATGAGCCATGAGGTAGTAATTTTTTTTTTTTTTTTGTCGTAGTTATTAAGATTTAGAACTTCAAATAGTCAATGTTTTAACTTTTCAACAATGTGAAAATAGCAATGTTGTAACTATTGAATAAAAAGGTCGACACATCAACCAATAATAAGTTAATTTCTAAATTCTAAAATTCCGCATATGCTATACCTTGGTGCCAATATATGTCAAATTTAGTACCAAAAATAGCACTGGATGGGGAGAGTGGTTCCCCTACCCAAATGCCAAAATTTGAGATGGACACATATTTGTCACTGCATTGAAGATATTCTTAATTCATTGAAAATAAAGAAGGGAGAGTTAACTATACCTTCAACTGTTCACGGATTGAAGGTAAATATCTATACAAGCTATTGAGCAGTGGCTTTCCTGTCCCAGTTTGTTTTGAATGGAAAACACAGTCCACCATCTTTATAAGGTCAACTAACTCTTTGGATTGAGTCAATATACTTATAACCTGTAAGGACAACAAAGAGAGAGAAGTTTAATAAATAAATAAATAAACAAACAAAAAGATGCTAAAGGTAACAAAATTACACCAATAATGAAAACTGAAGTGATTTGCTCTAAGGAACAAAACAACTGTTTTAGCATGAAACTGACAATATATCAAAACTCTTGCTAGACATTCACCATGGCCATACTGTATGAAATTACAATCACGTTATTCTCAAATTCAACATGCCTATTCCAAGAACTAGGTCTTAAGGCTGACCAAGTGACAAGCTGAGATGCAGCAACCACAAGCCTAAAGTATTTAACATCTCAAGCTCTTAAAGCAACAATACAAAACTACCTAGCAATCGAATGTTCAACGTGTGTCTCAATTAGAATTCTATGGCACAGAATTGCCTTCATAAGGAAAAACTATGGTTAAGAAGCAAACCTTCAAGACCATCTGGACTATAATTTCCACATCAGCATGAAGAAACCTGTGTGCGAACCCAATGAAATGCATAACCAAGGAACTATAGTATAAGTAGTTGGACAACACATAACCCTGCCAATAAGGCGAATACCCACAATCTTGGGAAGACAAATCCTCCTTCGTTGTGGTCTTAGTTGATCCATCAACTGTGGCATCAAGATCCAAAAAGTCATCCAAGCTGATCCTCCAAGGTTCTATATAAGAAATCCAAACTGAAAATACATCGGACACATTTTTTATTGAAGTGCCCATAGGGCAAAACAGGAATGTTCTCAATGTGAATCTATACAGCGGCCTCTGTATCGTCAAATTCCAAGACCCAACAGACCGTACATATGGCGATGGCACTGTAACATTCCTCGACTTTGAAGCATCAAACAAACCCGGCGTCCTCCACCTCGGACTCCCATTACTATATTCAACATTCTCATTTCCATCTTCCTGCACTACAGAACTTAAATTCAAATACTTCACAAACAGCTTCACCACCTCCCCCAGCCCAGCAGTCGGAAGAGTCTCGCCCAAAACCGACCGGAACGGAAAAGTCACACCAAAGGACTTGCACAAATCAACCGGTAAGGGTGAAGAGTCATTGTCAACCAACCAAAAGTGAATAAAAGCATAGACAAGGAACTCGGCCTGCATAATAATTGAAGCGTCGTAGCTCGGCGAGTAATGAAGAAGCGAACTCCGGTAACGCTGGTGCGAATTCAAATCACTCACGGGCACAAATGCGTGAAGATACGCATATAGAAGCCTAACGTAGAAATTGCATTCTGTCTTATGCTCCGAACTACGTCTACTACTACTACTCGAAAAGGCTGAAATGGAAGAAACCCAATTCTCCAATTTGAACCTCCTATTCCTCTTAACTACCGAATTATTGTCCGAATTCTCATTGTTTCCTCTACAAACAGGGTAATAAGCGAACCAAAACATGTAATACTCAAACACATTAAGCTGAACTTGATAAACAGAGCCCTTAATTGAATCTTCCTTAACCCTACCTTTGAAAATGGGGCAAAGATCGGATATTACCCAGGAATCTTTCTCCGAGGAGAGGACAAACCGGGCCCACTCCGGCAACCGCTCGTTGGGGAACACGTACTTGACGAGCGAGAGGCGATCGACGGCGGAGATTGAGCTCAAGAGGACACCATCAGGGGCGAGCAAAGCGAAGACCTTGTTGGCCAAATCGGGGTCGTTGGATGAGATTACGGTGTCAATCCAGCCGTTGGATGACGACGATGATGATGATGATAGCGGTGGTGACGGCGGAGAGGAGGAGGATGATGAAACGGCGTCGTCGAAGCCGAAGAGCTTGCAGATTAGGGTTGGGAAGGTGAGGGAGAAGAAGTGGCGGCACTGGTCAGGTAAGTGGGAGTGCAGGAAGGAGTCGATGGAGGCGCAGGCGGAGGAGATCTGAGCGGGGGTGGCGGCGGCGAGGATTGCGGCGGCGAGGTCTTGGGATTTGGAGAGGGAATCGACGGCGTAGGAGTGGGGATGCATGGTAAGCAAGGATAAGGTTTACCGCATCGGATTACTAAGAAGAAGAAGAAGAAGAAGAGGTTTTTAGGGTTTTGCAGAGAGGAGAGAAAGAGTGAGGGTTTTTTGTTTTGGGATGAAATGAAAGTTTTAAATGAATGAGTGAAGAGGCAAATGGCGCTCTTTTAAGTGGGGGAAGACAAAAGACAGGAATACAGCTTTCAACACGTGGCGATATCTTTGGAACTTTCGTGGGGTCCACGTAATGCGATCCGGGTTTTATTTATGGTCGTTTCCAGATGGCGGGGAAAAGAAAGGTTCTCGATATAATACGTGGACGTTACGGCCATGTCTTTAACATTACGGTTATGGACAAGGAAGAAAGAAACTTCTACGCTCTTTTTGATCCCGTTCATTTTGTCAATTTGAGTTTTATTACAGTAAAAAATTTATAAAAACAGTCATATCTAATTTTTTTATTACAGTAAAAAATTTTCACATAACATCACATCTTAACTCGAATTAAAAACTCGAATCAGCGAACTAAACGAGCCCTTTAATTATCGATAAGTTTTGTTATTTTAGCTATTAAAACAAGATTTAATGGTCAGAGAGTGGTCATATTAAAAATTTAGAGCACGTCACATATAATTATTATAATAACAGATTAATTATTATGTATTTAACTCAATAATTAAAATATCAGTAGCTATCGGTAGTTAGAAAGAACATATTATAAAAATTCTTTGATAACAAAGATTAATTAATAGAAAGTAATTAGGATCCAAATTATTATTTCTAAAAAATAGTCTCATAATAATAATAATAAAGACCGGTATATTTTGTACAAATATTTTAAGGAATATGAGTCCATTAATGGACGTTCATAATGACGCCATTTTCTCCTTCTAAATTACAAGTTAGTGATGAGATCTTGTTTGGCTTGACAATTGACATGCACTCATTTTTTTTTTTTCCGTTATAAGATGAAATCATAAACTCCGCATTGAAGCTTAGTAATAATCATATTATTTGCTTAATTAATTGAAAAATGATATTCAACATTGCAAAAACACTAACTCTGCACAACTCCAGATGAGATGGCACTTCTCTACGTGAGTAGAAATTAGAGAATTGGTTATGCAATCACACAATTGTGGAACTTATTGGTTATGTAGAGCTCGTTTAATTCGCTGATTCGAGTTTAGATGTGATTTTATGTAAGAATTTTTTACTGTATCAAAAAGTTAGATGTGACTATTTTTGAGAATTTTTTACCGTAGTAAAACTCAAATTCTAAACTTGAATCAGGGGCTGTACTCATACGGAATTGTGCCAAATCATCGGAGCTGTGGTTTTAAGATGCCGAAAAGCATCTATCTAATCAATTAATATACAATATTTTAGCGATTGTATCTGATACTCAATTCGTTGTTCTTAGAGTTAGTCTAGCAGATGTAACGGTCTTTTCTTTATTAAAATGTGTGTTCATGCCTACATTCTCATTGGCCTTTAATCTTTACTCTTTACGGACATGAAGATTCAGGAATAGAGTAAATATGATATTCGGTGACACTAAAGTTTGCATTCAGATATATTTTTTTTCTTATCCAATTTAATGTTAGCTTTAAATTTATTCGGTGAGAGAACTTTCAACTTTTACAAATGTAACAATTAGAGAGGTAAAAGGGGTGGGGTATCCCGATATTTTACTTCATTTTGCTTGTATATCTGTCTAATTTAACGTGAGGTCGGGGTAAATTTTCATTGAATTGGCTATTCATATGCTCTTTTTATTTACCCATTAAAATTTTTTTTAAAAAGAAAGTTGTAACATTATTTAAACTCAAAACAAACGTCATTAAAATTTTCCCTTAAATCCATTGTAAGATTCAGTAACATAGCTACTAGAAAAAATGGAACCGCCAATCATTTCAAAAATGGGCCTCTTTGACCTACCGAGCAGCAGTGTAAGTGGCTCATGGGGTCAAACTTCAGGCCGAACCCATGAGACAAATGTAACCCAAGTCCAAAAAAACGAGGCAATGAATTCTGGACCTAAAAAGACCATGTACTATTGGGCCATTACAGCACAACTCAGTAATATTGGAACTTCTCATCTAACCATGTTTTCCTGGAAGACGGGGAGTTTTGCTACGAATGTTCGGAACGATAATTTGATTCACAGGCTTATTTGATTCTTGTATAAGGTTATACCTGGTTTTTGTGGTGTTGGAACTTAAAAATTAGGAAACACGCGAACTTCAAATTTGTTGCCCCTTTTGCTGTCTTATTGGTTGTCCTCCAAATACTATATTTTAACAGCTCATTTAGATATGAGGTTTGTTTTAAGGATTCTGTCTGGTTTAAGATCATGATTTTTAGTTCTGCTACAACATTTTTCTCTCATAAAAAATTTGAATTTCAAAAATTAAAATTATGAACCAAACGTTACCTTAATAACGTATGTAGCTTTAGTATTTAATACGTGTCTAAATCCTTTAACTTACTTGATATGACAAAATAGTGATGGAACACAACGAATGGAACTGAAAATTCACATATGCCGTCTTGACTCTTGAGAACCTAAAACGGAATTATTAGAAAATAATAAACCATTAAAACAACATATGGCGTCGTTAAGCGCGTTCCAAACGCAAATTGAACATGAATTGTAAGCAAAAGTAACAATCAAAGAAAACAAAAGGTTGTAAAGGAGAAATCATGACCTAACTTGCTGCTAAAAACACTTTTTCTCAGTTTCCTTCTTAAAAATCTTTAGTAATAAGGCATCCTTTTTTGTGTGAGGAAAATGAGAATAATACGAGCGATAGTTATAAAGGTTTTTCATTAAATTGTGTATATTACAGTGATTGCATATATTATCTAAATTCAAATTTTCCAACTCCAGTTCAAGAAAAAAATATATGCGTGTATATTTTGAAGGACAACATTTCAAGAATAAATCCGTGCATAACATTCTTGTGTGGAAGTATAAATCACAATGATAGCGATATTTAGCTCTATTAACTCCCTTTCGTTTTAAAAGGGGTCTATTAACTTCATTTAAGTAACGTATTTAAATAGTGAAGTGTAGTTCATACTGGTATTCAGTAGGCGACTTAAAATGCTGGGCCTCAAAATGCATAAATAGTGACATTAGCATACAGTTAACTTAATTTAAAAAAAAAAAAAAATTTTTTTTTTTTTTTTTTTTTTTTTTTTTAATCTGAAGTCCAAAAGTGTGACGTATCCCTAATTTTTCTCACTATGATATTCTTTCTTTCTATCTTCGGTGCCCCCTTTCTAAACTTTCTCATTTTCGCAAAAACTGCATAGTGGCTAGTACGAAAATGGTAGTATAACCATGTCTATTGATCAATTTGAATCACAGAAATGAGAAGTGGGCTTTTACCAATATCTTTGCCTCACACTATTAACTGTGAAATTCAGCCAAGTGTCCATTCTTTTGCTGAGAAAAGAAAAAATCAGTAGCGCCTTCACGTCACTGAAGTACCAACCCTCATTTGACAAAATAATTTTATCAACTAGTGTTACGAGAGTTCAAAATCACACCTGTCCAAGTTATATTCGACAAATAATGAGAGGTATATTTGAAGTCTCATAATCGACAATAAAAATCATTTATGAATGATAAGAAAAAGAAAACTGATAGATCATTTTTTACCGTTACGCTCTTATCACACCCGGTGGTAAATTGATAAATTTTAAAACTAGTACAATCTAAAACGTAACACTAGTACAATCTAACCCGAATCATTGTTCCCACTTCCCAAATATAGTTCTCCATTATAAGAGAGCTCTTTATAGTTTATATATACAACTGTATCTATATGTGTGTGTGTGTTGGGTGAATATGTGGGAGGTGTTTGCGTGTTTATTTTTGCGAGTGTCTGTGACTGTGAGAGGTAGGGCAGCAGAAATATTGCGTTGGTAATTGGTTGGAGTGGAGACTTGGTTTTGGCTAAAGACAAATTAATGATCGTTGTCAGTCACGCTGTAATAATAATATATGACGACTTTTTCGCATGCCAAATTAAATGAAATATCTTCATTTTTGTACACTACACGTATATAAGATCGTTCAAAATCTACATCCTTTCATCCCATAAAGTAAGCGCGATGGACCAATCTCCCTTGCTACCGAAATGAAATGATTGCTTTCATGTGGTCTTTATGACTCATCAAGGTTCAAAGTCTTAACCTAGTTTTAGGCATCGAAAGATATACCACAACTACAAAGTCTACTCTAACTGGATATCTTAAAGTATAAAAGTTATTATTTACCTACTTTTTAACAATTTAAATTTTTATAATGGATTACTAAATTAAGAATAAGAGATTTTAAATTTAAATTTTTATAATTATACTCTTTATTCTTATTTAAATTTTCATAATGTGTCGGGTTTTTAATATATTTCGAGCTTAAATATTTACGTATTAAGTTTTCTAATTAATTTTCTCACACGATTATTCATTGTCTAGTCCACACGTGAGAAAGAGTGTTAAAGTATAAAAACTATTGTTTACCTCCTAACAACTTAAGTTTTGAGATGGATTAATAAACTAACAATATATATAAATAATATTGTTATTTATTAATATACTCTAATTGTATGTATTCAGTTAAATAAATGTCATATTATGTTTTTATTTCTCCATATTACGATGGTGGGACCATAAACAAGGCTTATGAACGTTCATAAACTAGAAAGCAGGAAAAACAAAAAGAATTACCAACATATATATACGACCGTGCTTAAAAGGGATCTGTTTTTCCCTCCTTTCTACGGAGCACTATCAATATTGTGCTGTTAATATGGATGTAAATTGTATAATAATAAGACATTATTTGATAGAGACAGGAATTCTTTCCCTGTCCAACGGCACCTGCATAAAAGGAAAAAAAAATGCAAATCATACTAGGGTTTCTTATGAAACCTAAGCTGCACTTTTGTACATTAATTAGGCTATATAACAGACACAAAAGATATAAAGTTTTCAGTAGTAGGGTTTGGAATCATATTTTTTTTTAGAAAAATTCTTAATTGAATAAAAATGATATTTAAGTACTTTTCTAATAGCAATAAAAGTATTATAGTATTTTTTTTATATAAAATCTTACTAAAACTATAATACAAAGTTTTAAAATCTTCTCAAAATAAGAGTTTTTTTTTTTTTTTTTTTAAATTGTACATTTTGTGATTTTAACTGAAAGCTTTTCTTGAGGTCCAAAATAAAATTATGCAATCACTCCAAGAAGTTACTTTTAGACTTACGGCCCGTTTAGTTCGTTGATTTAAATTTTTAATTCGAGTTGAGATGTGACTTTATGTGAAAATTTTTACTGTAGTAAAAAAGTTAGATGTGAGTCATTTGACTGTTTTTGAGAGTTTTTTATTATAACAAAACTCGAATTTTAAACTCAAATTAGTGAAATAAACGGAACCTTAGAAAATCATACTAGGAAGGAAATTTTGATCACGCCTTAAAATATATCGACATATATGCAGGTTTTCGACATATAATTACAATTAGCAGTACATGTAAAAAAAAAATGGATTTTTTAGTCCATATATAGTGGTCTTTCAAAATCGAAACCTTACTTTTGCTTAACAAATTAAAGGAAAATAACAGCTGTCATATTAATCGACTAATTCAGTTAGGATGGTCCAAGTCAAACCTATAAAATGTTATTCAATTTCACAAGATCAGCAGTCCATTCTTGATAATTTTGTTTTTCTTCTTTTTACTATAGAGGAACTGAGGAAGCAAAATATGGGTTTTTCTCCTAAAAAATAATTGTTTTTCTTTTGGTTAAAAGATAATGGAGGGATTTTTTTTTTTTTTTTTGGTTACTTTGCGTACTTTTTGTTGGTGAGAAAATTTTCTTGTACTTGTATGCAATTATTTCAGATCTACCTTGTTATTCAAGTTTTCTTTTTCTTTTTTTTTTCTTCCTCTCTTTGCCTTTTGCGCGTGGTCCTCCATTTCTTTTCACTTTTCTTTATTACCCCATTCCCTGCCTTTGTAATCATCTTGGACAAATACTTTTGTTTTCTTCCGTTTGTTTTCTTCTTTAGAAACAAGAACATGGAGAATCAAATAATTATATATCCTCTACGAGGAGGAGTAACACCAAAACATGTATATAATTAAATACAATATATTCCATAAAAAAAATACTCGTTCAGTTCGTTAATTCGAGTTTTTAATTCGAGTTGAGATGTGACTTTATGTGAGAGCTTTTTACTGTAGCAAAAAAGTTAGATGTGATTATTTATGAGAATTTTTTATTATAACAAAACTCAAATTCTAAACTTAAATCGGCGAAATAAATATGATCTGTATCTATCTAAAAAAAAAAAGAAAATAAATCTTGATTACCTCATAACTAAGTATGTCATGGTGTCAGTACAATTGTTCATGCATCAGCAGTTTTTGGAATTTTCGAACGTGTATTTATTTTATAGTTAGCTAGCTAGCTATACATGATGAGGGTACCGTTATTATATATAATTTCCGAATTTTGTTTGAAATGATTATAATTCCCATATTACTAAATACGAATAAACCATATATAATATTTCAACTTGATTTTTCTTTCCTTTTCTATCCAAACAACTTGGTTTTTCTTTATTATGTTTCTCTCTTTCCTATACGTGTCATACAATTCTAGAAGATGATTCTTTGTGGACTATCGTGGTATTGTTCCAATTCCAATTTTCACCGACCTTCTTTCCTTCTTCTAATTTGCTTAACACGTAATGGCAATAGTTTGTTTTTTTAATACAATTTTTATTCTAGACTTTTAGGCTAAAAGAAAAAAAAAATGAGAGATCGCTTTCTCATCCAATTAATCACTTAAATACAAAATGAATAATGAGAATTTAGTGGTCTCACACAGTTCCAAGAATGAGTAAAGTGAATGTTAATCTTACATCTTTGTGGTATTGATTTTTCATTAAGATATTAATAAGTTCGAGCTAATTAATAATTATTTAATCATATAAAAAGATATTTAAGGATTTAGATTGATAAAGATTTTTATTTGTAAGTTTAGTAAACATCAGAAAACGGATTGAATACTTTTCCTTTTACACTATCTAATGGGACGAATTCTAAAAAAATGGTTTAGCCGAAAACTGCCAATATGTTGTAACCCTGACAAATATCTATCCAGTACTAGAATTTCGTGATCTTTCTATCTCCTTCCCGGATGTGAAACACTGCAAATTATGACTTTGTTATGTTCTTGAATATCTGAATTACATAAATATTATTATGTTTTCAAATACCATATATTAACATGATCTCCTAGCCCGTTTGATTGAATGATTCGTTCTCTGATTCGAATTCTGATTCATAGTTCGCTACAATATTCTCTTTCACAAAAAACACACGTAAATCGAAAATGATTCTAATCTCATAGTTCTAATCCATAAACCAAACAGAAAATTATTAGGAGATGAGTCAATAATAATTCTATATTCTAACACTCTCCCTCACATGTAGGTTTGAAATAGGTAGATGTACATAATAAATATCAAGCTTAATATAAGAAGAAACCCGAAATAAATTAAAGATCCAACATGTAAAATTGCAAGGATTTGAGATTAAGACTTCCTATTTTAATACTATGTTAATTTACCCATTCATCCTAAAACTTTAAGTTATTACCGACAACAATTTTATATTCTATAATTTGTTTTTTTAAATTCCAATTCCTACCTAATAATTCATATGTGGAGTGTAATCTGATACCTTATTTACAAACGAAAAAAAAAAAAAAAAACAGAAAATAGCCCAGTACTTAATATTCCTTTAGTACTGGTCCCACTGATCGCTGTCCCAAACGTCCAAAACTATTTTAATCAGGCTGCATTAATGTCACTTGAAGACTAGAAATTTATCTAAATTTACTTTATTACTTTAAGGAAGTATTGTAATAGTGATTAAGAATCATGAATACAAGGATGCATATGAAATCTGGCAATAAAATGATAGAAGTTGAAATTCGTCAATTCAATATATTCCTTCACAATAGTTAACAAAGGAAAAATCACTAAATTCTTTACCAATAGGATAAAAAAAAAATGTTGCTGGTTATATGCCTTACTCTTTACAACTATGGCTCTTTTTATACATAGTAAATGTTACCAAAAGAAGGAATAAAGAAAAGTGGTTTTATAAAGAAGACGATCAACTCCAATAAAGAAAATATAATTTATTTTGAGATCAATTGATTATTGTTTTCTTGTAAAATAAAATTGGAATAGGAGGTTCGTTCTTGTTTAAATTAAGTTTTCCTTTGCCCAACTATTATCTTTTATCTTAAGAAAATTAATGATATATTAATTTTATAGATTTGAATTACAATTTAAACTTTTTTTACTATAATTCTGTTTTCACTTACAAAATTTTAAATTTCTGTTTAATTTTTTTTATTTAAACCCTCATGATATAAAACTAATTAACAAATAGAATTAAACCTGGTCGTTCCATTAAATATCATAACCCAATCATCAGTATAATTATGCTAAATTTACTTGAAAAGAGAGAAGACCATCATGAGATAAGTTTTTTTTTTTTTAAAAAAAGATTATTTATTATCAAAATTATATCAGCATTAATCATCGAGAGAATCGACTCATACCCCTCTCATAAAGTATGTTCCCTATATGTGGTTTCACATATTTGTTGAATCTTTATTGATCAAGGGAATAGTTCTCTTATCTCTCTCCGAAATAAAACAAAAGATGGAACATGTATATATATTTTTTATATAAAAGAAAAGATTTTGCATAAAAAGAATATAAGTATCTTAATCATTAGGATAAAAAGCATTACACGTAATTGTTTCCAACTCATAAATAAAGACAAAGAAGGCTTCATTTATTACATCTCTTCTATTCCCTACTCTTTTTAGCTATTGGCTGACCATGTTTTTGAGTCTCTCTGTTTTTTCCCCCTAAACAAAGAATACGAATTTATTTTCTTTCTAACAAATTAATAAGTTAAGTAGGCCGCCTCTCTCTCTCTCTCTCTCTCTCTCTCTCTCTCTCCCCATCTCTATCTCTCCTCTCCTCTTCCTCTTTTTTTCTCTCTCTCTCTCTCTCTCCCTCTCTCTCTCTCTCTCTCTCTCTCTCTCTCTCTCTCTCTCTCTCTCTCTCTCTCTCTCTCTCTCCCGACCTATCTACTTTGACATATAGAGAAAATTGAGCAAAACAATCAATACAATTATTGGATAGATTAAGTGTGTGTCTATATATATATATATATATACCACATCACACACCCCCATCTTATATCGCTCCCTGATGCATTTTTAGTCAGTAAGGAGACGTTTGATTTATGAATTAAAATTATTTTTAATTTATGTGTATTTTTTATAAGAAAAAATACTGTAACGAACTATGAACCATAATTCGAATCATGGTACAAATTCCTTTACCAAACGTCACCTAAGCAAACATCAATAATATATAATTTCCCCTAAAAGGTGTTTATATGTGCTTGAGCACCAAGAAAATTTTCAGAAAAAAATATATAAATTCCATATTCATTAAATCATAGGAAAATTACGTTGCATATCCATTCTATGTTGATGCTATCAAACCTTATCCATTTCTGCTAATTAGGTATTCTTTCAATTCACCTTCACTAATGGTTTCTAAGGATCAAATGCATGCTTATCCACAATGCACAAGCAAAATAATTGGCTTAATTTCGCCCAATATTGTATCAACATTGGATTCTCCAACATCAATGATCAATCGTACACTACAGTAGTCAGTTTCTTTTCGAATACGTGTTCCACTTCAATTCATTAATCAGTATATATATTGGATTTATCGAGTGATTTTAGTCTTGATTTTCCCAAAAATGGGAATTGGCGGTTATTGGTTCATTAATCTATAGCAACAAAGAATTTGCTGTGTAATTTCATTTCAACCCAAGAAAATAATAAGAGTTATTTTTTTTCCTAAATATAAATATAATGCCATATATGTGGAGACTTTTCTAAATTTTCAATGTACATATATTATTTAATTATTATTTATGTATAGTAGTGTTCTTGGGGTCACCATCAACGTTGAAAGCAACTCCTTTAATGTACTAGCAACATTTAACAACATGTGGTACTCCTTGAATTTTCACATATATCCGACAAGCCGACAACATTCTATTTCTCAATAATCATATGTTAATTAAAGTGAAATAAAATATAATACAAATTACTTTCATCTATATATATAAAAAAAAAAAAACAATGATTTGTTTGGAATGATGTCTTCGCCAATATACTGCAATCATATGAAAAGCTTTTAGATGCCATATATATATATATATATATATATATATATATATGCGATTTTTGCTGGCTTTAGGCTGGAGCCACGTTAAAAATATCACTAATATATATGTGGTTTTTGCTGGATTTAGGCTGGAGCCACGTTAAAAATATCACTAATATGTATATATGAGGTAGGTACTAAATAGGATAGTAAAAGAGAGAAAGTTATTAATAAGCAGTGATGACTATTTCCAGAGAAAAACTAAAATAAATAAAATAAAAAACTGATATTATATTCCTCTTGATTTTTTTATTGTATTTCTGAACCAGTATTTATAACTATAGGTACTCAACTGTTGATATTATATATATTACTACAAAAGGATTGTTAATGTATAGATAATCTCAATTAATTGTACTTTCTAAAAAAGAGTTATAATCCAATTAAAATTGATCAAGTAATAATCTTCAGCCCAGTGTGAAAGCAAGGATGCAATGTTGACGTGTTGGCAAAAAGTCAAATAGTAATGACAATAATTTATTATATAGTTCCATGACAATATCAATACTCAGCAGAAAAAATTTCCCAACTACATCAATAATGTTGTAGATGTACTATTTGGCAAATACAATGTATATGTATTGTTGTAGAGTAAAAACAGAGGCAAGAAGGTTTATATTTATTAAGAACCTCATTTAGAGTAAGGACAACACAGTCCTGCTATACGTTATTAACGTTAAATAATGACAGCAGAAAGTCAACCTTTCAAGAAGGTTTAAGGATGTTCAAGGGATGAAGCTTCAGGCTGCGCTTAAGGAGAAGAGACTTTATCTAATCCTTATAGAGTCGAGGCTTCTCAAGATTAAGAAAGTGTTTAAGGAGTCGAGGCTCCGTAAGATCAAGTGTTTAAGGAGTTGAGGCTTCGTAAGGCTCCAAGAAGTGTTTAAGAAGATGAGGCTTCAGGTTACACCAAGAGCAAAGAGGTTTCATCCGACTCTTACGAAGTCAAGGCTATTACGAAGTTGAGGCTACAGGAAGATAATGAATCCGCAGGATTTGCTCCAGAAGACAAGATTTGTATTTTAAATATAAAATTTAAATATGAAAACCACACTAATTGATTGTAAACTCTATCTTTTGGAAAACTATCTCCAAAGATAAGAGAAATATTCCAAATTCAAATAAATAAGGTTTATGGGCGGTGACCTAAGTTATAAATAGCTAGGGGATTATAGACTAGAAATTTCTTGAAATCTCATACTGAGAAAAAAACGTGTAATCTCTTTTCAAATTAGTGAAATTCTCTCCTCCTCCCCACAATGGATGTAGCTCTCAAATCGAGGGTGAACCACTATAAATCTTTGTATGTTTTTATTTTTGTTGTATTTATACCGCTGTGAATCACATTAATTTATCTCAAAATTTGTTAATTCTTTGTTGACGAATTTTCACCCTCAACATATATGTGTGTGTCAACCTTGCCGAATCACTTATCGTACTACATAAATTCCACATTGCTAGATTACGGTGTTGCCACATAAATATAATTTCACCAATTTAATTATAGCAATGATATATAATGTAAATTAGTATTTTTGGCTAACATGGCTATTTTGTTTCCCCTTTGATTACATGTGTGGGTGTCTTATAATATATAAGCAAATCATACTTTCTTCTTTTGGTAAAGGAAAAAAATAGAAAAAAATAGAAAAAGAAATGTTGATCATATCTAACTACCATTAGTAGTAGGCTATTATTTTTATTCTATTTTATTGTATTCTTATTATTACTTTGCTAAAGAGCTGCCTTTAGTTACTCAAATGAAGACGCTAAAAAGATATTCTGTACCACCATTGACTCGAAAAGAGGAGGGCGATTGGGGAAAAAAAAGGAAAAAGGAAAAGGAAAGATCAAAGTTACTAAAACTGATTTATTCTTCTTCATATTGGGGGCATTAGATTTGGAAGTATAAAGTATCTCTCTAGATTTGGGAGTATAAAGTATCTAACATTATTAAAAAAAAAAAAAAAGACCAGCAAAAAAATATTAAAAAATGGTAGGGATTAAATAAATAAGAATGCTATAAGAGATAGAGATTTTTTTAGTCCATATACACTCAAATTGGGAACTTTGTTATTTACAATTACAATATTGTGCTTATACAAAAACACATACGTACATTGGTGCATTACCCCCTCATCTTTTCTGTATTTTCTTTTTTACCCCTGAAAATATAAAAGTTGGAAATCCAAGATGGGTTTTTGTTCTGATACCTGCAGAGGAATTTAATTCAAAATTTTGGCCAAATTTGCATCCACCATTTAGATAATATAACTCATACCCTTTATTAGTAAAAAAAAAAAAAAAAAAAACAAAAAGGAGAGTACTAGTAATATTACCATGATGGCAAACATTCAAGATCAATTAGCCTGAGACCAGCACAATTAGTACTATCTTCAACCTGATAATCACCTTCATTAGCAGTACTAATCACAGGCCAATAAGCAGCACAAAAGTAGTCATCCATAATTTGACGATTATTATAACAAACGTCCATCAACATAAGATCAGGCAAGTCGAAAAACGCGTCGTCGTTTTCCTCCGTCGTGACGATGCCGTCATCACGACGGGGAATATCATGGGCATTATCCGCCGTCTCTGAAAACGACGTCGTATTATGAGCAGCAGTAGTACTGGTAGCAATAGCAGCAGTAGTAGTGTAGGCATAAGCGGCTTTGGCGGCGGCGATTTGGATGTCTTTGGCAGAGGAGGTGGCGGGGCGGGGGAGCTCCGGGGCGAGTTCGGGGAAATTGAGGAAGGCGGAGCGGCCCTTGATCGTAAGAGCCGCCACGTCGTGGGCCCGGGCGGCCATTTCCGGGGTGGGGAAGGTTCCGAGCCAGATTCTGGACTTCTTCCTCGGCTCTCTTATCTCCGACACCCATTTCCCCCATTGCCGCATTCTCACTCCCCGAAACGTCGGATGTTTGGACCCGTTCTTCGCCTTGCACTTGTCGGATTCGGAGCCGCCAGCGAGACTAGTTGTAGTACTGTTGTTGTTCTTGTTGTTGTTGTTGTCGTTGTCTTCTGTAATATGATCAATTTGTCTTGATCTCTTGGAGGTGTTTTTTGATGGAGAAGAAGAGGAAGAGGAAGAGGTGGTGGGGAAATTCTCCCACGTCTCTGTATTGTTAAGAAGTGATGGGTCTTTCATGGTGGAAATTGTTGTTTTTTTTTTTGGTAGTTTTGGGGTGGTAGTAGTCTAGTTGAAGATGTGTGGTGGCTGGACAGAAGCTTAAAATAGGTGTTAGATACATATATAGGAATGCTTCTTATATATATTTATATATATATATAATATGTATATGTATATTATATTTATATACATGTCATGTGTATGATGGGTTATGTAAACATGGGGACGTTTGCTGGTGCGGTAGGGACTCAATTGTAATGCGTTACTTTCAAAACAAAAAAAAGGTAATGCATTTTCTTAAACGTCTATTCTTATTTTGTGGTTTGGTGAAGAATAAGAAATACATTTTTTTTTCTTAGAAATTCAAGAAATGCATATTATTAGCGCGTTTTAAAGTGTTAAAATATATGTTTGTGATAATCATATAGTTGTAATGGTTTATTGGAATTTTGTCTAATATATATATATGTTATATGCATATATATAATAAGTAACCACATCCACGTGTGAAAATCTAATTGAAAACTTGTCTACCTATACATATTTTAAATAAAAAAGTATGTTAATTTGACCAAAATCTAATGAGAATATTAAATATGTGATGATTTAGTCACTCGTTTTTATATTTTTTTATTTTTTAAATGGGACAATATTTCAAATTAAAAAAACAAAATCATCAATTTTAATTTAAAGGGTCACCATTTACAACAAAATCATGATCTCGATATACAATTGGACTCACTAATTAATTCAAATGAAACGTGTATCAAGTTTCAAATTAAGATGAATATTCAAGAATTTGATTCACTAAAAATAAAAAACGCACATGGTTCTTCAAAAAAAAAAAAAAAATTCTACTTGACCAAAATCAAGGGGATCGTATAGCATCAAAACCACATAAAACACCTACAAGATACAAATCAAACAGGCCGAAAATAAAACTAAAGGTAAGAAAATGAGTACACACTAGATTAACATTTGACTTGTGGGTCGTGGCAATAGATAAGAGTGTTGTTTGGTCAACAATTTCCCCTTCATATTAAAGAATTATTACGGTCAGAATTGCTATTTTATCTTATCAGTGAAAATTAATATTTTAACCGTTAGATTAAATTTTTAAGAGTGTTAATGTGTAAATTAAAACTTTATAGCGATTCAATATATATTTTCTCCTGTTGACATATCAGACTGTTAAAAAATTAATTCAATAACTAAATCAACATTGTCTATTAGTAAGATAAAATAGCAAACCATACCATAAAAGATCCCTTATTTCTAAAACAAAAAATGTATGCTATTTGAAGTCGTGAATTTCACGTGGAATTGTATGCTGGCTTGGGATGTTATGTGACGTTTGCTTGACATGATCAAATCATCTCCTCTTGGCATTAAAATATTTGAGGCCATACGTGGCCATAATTGTCACGACCCGTCGTTATGTTATGCCGGTGATGGAACATGATGAGAAAATATAACGTACATACATACATATCATACTATGTACATACATACATATCATACTATATTTATGGATTTTTTTTTCATACAAACATAAATATATATATATATATATATATAACATAGTCATAATAGTGCAGAATATTAAACTTTTAAAAGCTCACAAATCCTTAATTAAAACATGAAAAATCTAAAACTTAAAAGGAGAAAGATGCCTGAAATAGGCTCTTTAATTAAAAACATAATTTTACGGAAATCGTATTAAATCCATAAGGCCAATTCTCAAAAACTAATATCAAAGTTTGGCCACTACAAGTCTTATCTCATATTCGCATTCACTTCGATTCGCTTCCCCGATCACTGAGCTTCTATCTTAACATTTTTCTTTCCCCTTTCCTGCAACACAAGGAATCCTAGTTAGCTAGAAAGCTCAGTAAGTGAGTAGACTAACTACTCTAAATATGGATGTAATGCAACATAATAATTCCTCAACAGAAAAGATATGTGAACGTAAATGTAGACATAAGTAATATTAATTCGAATACCTAATTTAATTCGTCATAATTTTTCTCAACATACATAGTACTACAATTCATAATTTTTTCCAACCGATAAGTAATCATAATATAACATATTTCGTATCCTAATATGTTTCAAAGAAGAGTGTATTATACTCCAATACCCATAAACTCGTCATATTAAATATTCATGTTATCCATTGACTATTACTTTGACCTTCATAACTCACATTCAAACGTATGAGAATCATAGTCTTAATGTACAATAATCATAATTATATGACATCATAAATCATAATCTAACATACTATAATCATAATCATAAGTCTTAATCTTAACATATCATGACCATAATCATACCATATCATAAATTTTAATCAATTTCTTACCGTAAACCGGAGTTTTCCCAAGCAGTCATGTACTCTCATAAGCACAATCGTGCATAGGATTTAAACAAGAATAACACGTTGATAGTAACTAAAATCTAAAACACATAACTACCCCTAATAATCTAGCGTACCCATATTTGCCTTCTTATTAAGGGTTCACAACAATCAAGAAGATACTAAAAAACAAAATAATCACAATATTAATCACATATTCCCATTTAACATGATCATAGTTAAATCTAACTAAGAAACCTACATACTTTAAATCAACATGGCCGTATCATGTTATAATCTTACCATGTCATATCATACTCTCATATTCATAACATAACCTCATATCATATACTATCATGAACTAATTTTCATATAATAAATCGTGACACAATATTATTATGTCATAACAAGGTGCATAACTTATCACATACTCAATAAACTAGCATCCTATCGTGCATGTACTAATCGTGCATAAAGTCCCTCTAGCAGACTTATTTAAATCATAACTATCATATTAGGCCATGTAACGAACCACCAATGTCCACTACTATGAAAAACTAATCATATCTTACTATATGCCAATGTTCATAAGTGAATGTCATGCCAACAAAATCGTGCCCTATTTCGCCATGCTACTTCATATATCAAGCATGTTATTTAGATGCTCAAATAATTAAATTAAGCATATTCGTATTTTATATACCACGTTATGTGCATTCTTAAAATTACCATAAAACATGCTTCCATTCCTTAATGCTCACATACAATTAGATATTTTTCATTAAGGCATAACCAACATATTCGTTGTAGCATAATGGGCATAAAACATTCACAGAGAAGTTAAATGTTTCCATATCATGTTCATGATAATGAAAATCATAAGCAGCATGCACATAAGGCATAATTATATTCACATTTCATACTGTCATAAACGATCATGGTATTCTTTCATAGAATGACAAACATAGGTCACAAGTAAATCGTAAGCATCACTTGTACTGCAGGTGAGTACTCTACTTACCTTAAGCATTCATATATCCTAAACATAAGCTCCTTACGCTTCGTTTGATTCACGCACAATGCTTAGGTGCTCACCTAATTTTAACAAATATTTTCCCGTTAATTGGAGCGTTACAAATCCTTTTAAGAGTATTACAACACTCTAGAATTGTTAACAAACTCCTAAAAATAGGAAACCATATTGTTTCTTTTTGATATCTTAATCGGAGACTCATAATTATAATCTCGCCTATTTTTTTTTGAAAAACATGGTTTGAGGTTGAGGAAGACTCTTTGGAGTTTAATAACCTTTTCCATAATTGAACAAAGCAAAATCAAGTCCTTAATTCATAACATGACTGTAATTTTCTTAAAAGAAAATTCATCAAACTAAAATATTTAATTTGAATCCTTAAATTTTATAGATATAATTTTTTTTAAGAAAACTAAAAGAACACAACCTCATAACATGAGCTTTCATTATCCTTCGACATTACCAAAAATATAATCTAGCATGAAGAGTTGGATTTTCAACTAAACCAACTAAAATCTTTATTTTGTCAAACTTTCCGTCATCGAAATTAACCATTCGTAATCAAATATGACACTCAAATTACATACATATTTATAGATATTTAAATAACTATAAGCTTAGTTTTTAACCAAAAAAATCTATATATTTAACCAGTCGTTAATATCAAAGTATCAACTCCATATCTAATAGCACAAATGTTGACCATAGAGCAACTTTTATCAAAAGACAAATTCGTTGACTCCTACGAAAATATTCATAATATATTATAGGTAGATCAAAAAGTTACGGGACCACAGCCCAATCAAAATAGATTCATAGAGCCTTTTCTAATGTTATTATAAGCTACGTTTCAGATTTATTAAACTTATAAAAAACAGCCCGTAAGCCATATTAAAAATTTCAGGCAGGAAATTGACAGATTTCATATGAATTTGTAAAAATCATAACTAATTCTAGAAAACTTGCTTTTGAGTAATTCAAAAAGACACTTAAAGCTTAAGATGTCTATTTTGAGAGAAAAATATCAACTAAGACAAAACAATATAAAATATCCAAAAAATAGAAACTTCACAGCTGGTCACAAAAACTTACTCTTGATTATTTTGTCAAACATATAGCAAGCAAACTTCAAACAACTAGAAAATAAGCTTAATGATCATCAAAAATTAAACTTCATCATCAAAATACACAATCTAACTCAGTCTCATGGGTTTTTAAAGGTTGAAGATTCTCACTCTTGAAGAAACGACGAAGTTTGGGTTCATTTTGATGATGAACTCGTGGCTTAGATTGGAAAAACATGTTTGGCTTGAATAGTAGATTTAAAGGTGTTATTGTTAGCCGAAATTGGATAATACAAAGAAGATCAAAATTATAGGGAAGAACAAAACTGAAATTCATACAATTGTAATTCAACCTTTTTACCAAAACTCAGAAATGGAAATTGCAAGAATGTCGAGGCACGTGGAGCACGTTTTCCTTAAAATAGATTCGTCCCCTCCAGCGTGTGCTTGAGGTTACGTTGGACGTCCATCTCCCAGGATACAACGACAACGATGGTAGCTCGATGCACTTTCGGAACCGTCCGGCGAACTAGAACTTGATCTTTCCTCTATCACCAAAACCAGAACTAACAAGAAAAACACAAAGACTTCCGAAACAAGAGAGAAAACGAGAGAGAAGAAAATGATTTCTGAAAAATTGTGTGTCTTCAAATGGCTGGAGAGGGCCCTTTATATAGGCTCCAAAATCCAGGTGTTACACCATGCCATTATGGTGTATAAATCCAGATTTATTCTCGGATTAATGGTGCTTAATTCAGAGGTTACAGCCCCTGAAGAACCTAGTCCAATGTATGTCTTCATTCGGAAGTTAATTGTCCATTAACCAGCCAATAATGTAGGTTAATGCTGCAGTTTTCCCAAATCCCACACTAATGCAGAGTTAAACAAAAACTAATGCAACAGTTTCGGATTTCTGATGGGAAAAATAAAAAGAAAAATTACAAAATGTAGCTCACAAGGAGCGGGTTTTTCGGTCCGGCATTCGTGTCCGCAGGTCGCAGGCGCACACATTAGGCCCCAACCCGCCAGGATCGTGATTCGCACCCCCCCTGCGCGTGAGAGAGCCTCTCTGGTATACATGCTTACCTAGGCTTTAAAGTGCAATCACTTATATATACCACATTGGCTTCACTGCTAGCCAATGTGGGACTTTTGTAAATTTTTTTCTACATTTACCATTCTAAGTAACATACTTAGACCATCAATTTCTCATTCACCCAAAAACCATTTTGAGTGTATGAATACTCGATTTTGATCTCCTCACGACGAAGAACGCAAATCCATCGAGACCCGTCCCAAAAACCTATTGGGCCCCATCCGAATATGGGCCTCAAAATGGGCCTTTAAAATGGCTTAACAAGCCATTTTTCCAACAATCCTCCACATGAATGAAAAATTGACCCACGACAATAAAAACACAAACTCGACACGGTGATAGAGTTCTGCGGTCGATGATTGCACAGGATAGGTAGGTGTTACCCTTTGAACCTTTCCTTGTGAGAATACAAAACTTTACTGGCTGACCAGTAGACGCGATGTCTTTGAACTGTTCTGCCTTCATGTAAACGTTATTATACTTCACACAGACATCTTCCTGACACAATTCTGTTCTCATGGTTATGTTCGTTTCGGTCATGAACATCTACCTGGTTCTGTAAAAGTTTCTAAAGAATTGAGCCCTCACAATTCTCCTTTGAAGCGGCCCCACTTCTCTCTCACATAGGTGATTTCTTAATGAAGAGTAACCCGTATTACTCCGCTCGGATTCCTGACGTATCCGACGCATAAGAATCATTAAAAACCAATGTTTAACCTTTTTCTCGTACGGGTTTCACTGTTATCATCATAGGAATTGGCTGGGGGTACCCCCACAGTGAACTCAGCCGGTCTAGATAATTTAGTTGTCCCATTGAACCTAGATCTTGGGATCTCCAGTCAGCTAGGTTGGGTTTCCATTGCATCAACCTATTTTTTCATGGGCTTTAATCCCATTCCTCTAGATGTTTTTTCAACTTGATCTCGATTCAGTCCTTTGGTCAGCGGATTCGTAATATTATCTTTCGACTTTATATAGTCAACGACTATGACTCCTGTCGAGATCAATTGTCTAATGGTATTATGTCGATGACGTATATGTCTAGACTTACCATTATACATTGTATTGTGTGCCCTACCAATAGCTGATTGGCTATCGCTGTGTATGCAAATTGCAGGTACAGGCTTTGGCCAATCCGAAATGTCCTCCAAGAAATGTCTAAGCCATTCAGCTTCTTCGCCACATTTATCCAAAGCAACAAACTCAGCTTCCATCGTGGATCTGGTTATTACCGTTTGCTTAGAGGATTTCCATGAAATAGATGCACCACCCAAGGTGAATACATATCCACTGGTAGCCTTCGAGTCCTGTGTATCAGATATCCAACTCGCGTCAGAGTATCCTTCTAAAACACCAGGCTCTCTTGTGAAATGCAATCCATACTCACGAATATATCTTAAGTACCTCAGTACTCTCACAATTGCTTTCCAGTGGTCATCTCCTAGGTTACTCGTGAATCTGCTCAATCTACTTACAGTGAAGGCAATATCTGGTCTTGTACAGCTCATTAAGTACATAAGACTGCCAATCACTCTAGCATACTCCACCTGGGATATGCTGTCCCTTCTATTTTTGGACAGATGTTTACTTATATCAATAGGAGTTCTGGCTATAACAAATCATCCTTGTTAAACTTGTCAAGTATCTTATCCACGTAATGTGAGTGAGTCAATATGAGACCATCAGGCACCCTTTTGATTTTGATCCTAAAGACCACATCAGCCGGTCCCATATCTTTCATGTCAAACCTTGAGTTCAACATGTGTTTAGTAGATCTGACCATCCGATCATTACTACCTACAATTATTATATCATCTACATACAGACAAAGCATGACATAACCATCGTCTGTTTTCTTGATATAAACACATTTGTCACACTCGTTGATATTGAATCCATTTGACAACATAACATCGTCAAATTTCTTATGCCATTGTTTTGGTGCCTGTTTTAGTCCGTACAAAGACTTCACCAATTTACAGACTTTCTTGTCTTGTCCTAGAGCTACACAACCCTCAGGTTGTTCCATGTAGATTTCTTCTTCGAGATCTCCATTTAGAAAGGCTATCTTCACATCCATTTGATGAACTTTAAGATTCCGCAGCGCAGCAATCGCTAATATCATCCTTATAGATGTTATTCTCGTCACAGGAGAATACGTGTCAAAGTAATCAATGTCTTCTTGTTGTCTATAACCTTTTATTACTAGTCTGGCCTTATACTTGTCAATTGTTCCATCTGTCTTCATTTTCCGTTTAAAAATCCATTTAGAACCTAGTAGTTTATTTCCTGGTGGAAGGTCTACTAGTTCCTAAGTATGATTTTGTAAGATGGAATCAATCTCACTCTTTATGGCTTCTTTCCATAAAGGACCCTCAGTTGAGCTCACACTTCTTTATATGTTTGAGGTTCAGCCTCTAGCATATAAGTTAGAAAATCCGGTCTGAAAGACTTTTCTATCCTTGCCCTTTTACTTCGTCGAGGCTCTTCCTCCGTTTCCACATTTTCATCATTTTCAGAAATTTGACTACAATCTTTTATGATAGTCTCAAAAGTTCATTTTGATGAACTTGGCTCATCTTCCTTAGTCTTACATGGAAATACATGTTCAAAGAACGATGCATTCCTAGATTCTATTATCGTGTTCTTGTGTATGTCAGGGTTTTTAGACTCGTGCACAAGGAACCGACATGCGGTACTATTATGAGCATACCCTATGAAGATACTATCAACCATTTTTGGACCTAGCTTCATCTTCTTTGGTGTTGGTGCCATTACCTTAACCAAACACCCCCACACTTTCAAGTATTTGTAGGAAGGTTTCCTTCCTTTCCACAATTCATAGGGGGTTTTATCGACTTTCTTATGCGGAACCTTATTTAAAAGGTAATTAGCCGACAAAATGGCTTCCTCCCCACATGTTTAGTGGCAACCCAGAACTTATTAACATTGCATTCATCATATCCTTTAAGGTATGATTTTTCCGTTTAGCAATGTCATTCGATTGAGGAGAATATGGAGGTGTGACTTCGTAAATAATTCCATGTTGTGCACAAAGCGCACTAAATGGTTCAACATATTCACCACCTCGGTCACTTCTTACCATCTTAATCTTTTTATTAAGTTGGTTTTCAACTTCTTGCTTGTAGAGAGTAAATTTCTCTACAGCTTCATCTTTGCTTTTCAGCAAATATACATAGCAATACTTTGTGCTATCATCAATGAAAGTGATAAAATACTTATTACCACCTCTAGTTTGAACAAACTTTAAGTCACAAACATCACTATGTATTAAATCAAGTGGCTCAATATTCCTTTCTATTGTTTGGAATGATGACCTTGTTAGTTTTGCTTCTACACAAATTTCACATTTATGTTTGGAATCGATATGAAATGTGGGAATGTGATCCAAGTTAATTAATCTACGCAAAGTATCATAATTAACATGTCCTAGTCTACCATGCCATAAGTTAGAAGACTCAAGCATATAACCGGAAGACTCTTTCTTTTTATTCATCTTTTTGGGTTTTACAGCTATGTCATTCATTTTTCACATGCCACTTTTTACATAACCCCTTCCCACATACATTCCCATTTTGGACAAAATTATCTTATCGGCTTCAAACACCATCCTGAAGCCGTGCATGCTCAGCATTGTCCCGGATATGAGATTCTTCTGGATGTCGGGCACATAAAGCACGTTGTGGAGCTTCACGTCCTTGCCCGAGGTCATCTTCAAGAACACCGTTCCTTGGCCTCTATCACAGAAGTTACAGAATTGCCCATGAAGAGCTTCTCTCCAGTTTCCAACGAAACTAGATCAACAAACTCGGCCCAGTTACAGCAGATGTGTCTTGTAGCCCCAGTATCGAGCCACCACTCCTTTGGATTGGAGTCGACCAAGTTCACTTCGGAGACCACAGCAGACAAGCTGATGTCGGACACTTCTTTCGAAATGGTGTCCACAACATTGGCCTCCTTATCCTTGTTTCGTTTTGGTAGCCTGCAATCCGCCGATTTGTGCCCAACCTTGTTGCAATTGAAGCACTTTCCTTGGAATTTCTTCTTGACAATTCCTCCCTTTGGTCCCAACTTGGATCCGGGCTTTCCTTTCTTTGTGGAGCTATCATGCTCCCCCACATTAGCCTTAGCAGAGCTTGCGGTTGCATTGGAGAACTTCTTCTCAGTCCGCCTATTGTCTTCTTCGATGCGAAGCCTGACAACCAATTGCTCAACGGTCATCTCTTTCCTTTTGTGCATCAGATAGCTCTTGAATTCCTTCCAGGAGGGGGGTAGCTTATCAACCAGCGCAGCTACCTAAAAGGATTCACTAATGGCTATTCCCTCAGCATGTATTTCATGAATTATCAATTGGAGCTCTTAAACTTGACTAATGACAGTCTTCGAGTCCACCATCTTGTAATTCAGGAATTGGCCCACTAAGAACTTCTTAGCACCCGCGTCCTCAGACTTATATTTATGGTCCAAAGATTCCCATAAGTCCTTAGCGGTTTTCTTTGAGCTATACACATTGTAAAGCCCATCAGCCAAGCCGTTAAGCACATAGTTCCGACACAGAAAGTCAGAATGGTTCCATTCATAAACCGCGTGGAATGCTTGAGCATCCACTTCATCCTCTCTAACAGTAGGAGGATCCTCTTTCCAGAATCTCGCAAGATTCAATGTTGTTAAATAAAACAACATTTTTTGTTGCCAAGTTTTAAAATTCAGCCCACTGAATTTATCAGGCTTTTCATTGTGGTTCACAGGAACCGAGACCGGCGAAGGCCGCGTCAATGTCAAAGAGGGGGTCGGGACCGAGACAGACGTTTGTCCCACAGGTGACGGCACAGGCGTCATAGTGTTGCTTCCAGCAGGAACAACCACGTTCATATTATCAGCCATTTCTAAAACAAAATTTCCAAGTTAGTAAGGAAATTATCAGAATTTCGAACAACCACAACAAAAATGTTTTTTTTTTCTTTTTTTCCTTTTTCCTGAAAACGTTTTGGTCCTTTTTTTTTATATTTTCCCTGCAAAACCTCATTTGTATAAATTCGAATTCTGTTTTAAGATTGTTAGCCGAAATTGGATAATACAAAGAAGATCAAAATTATAGGGAAGAACAAAACTGAAATTTATACAATTGTAGTTCAACCTTTTTACCAAAACTCAGAAATGGAAATTGCAAGAATGTCGAGGCACGTAGAGCACGTTTTTCTTAAAACAGATTCGTCCCCTCCGGCATGTGCTTGAGGTTACGTTGGACGTCCGTCTCCCAGGATATAACGACAACGACGGTAGCTCGATGCACTTTCGGAACCGTCCGGCGAACTAGAACTTGATCTTTCCTCTATCACCAAAAACGGAACTAATAAGAAAAACACAAAGACTTCCGAAACAAGAGAGAAGAAAATGATTTCTGAAAAACTGTGTGTCTTCAAATGGCTGGAGAGGGCCCTTTATATAGGCTCCAAAATCCGGGTGTTACACCATGACATTATGGTGTATAAATCCGGATTTATTCTCAGATTAATGGTGCTTAATTCAGAGGTTACAGCCCCTGAAGAACCTAGTCCAATATATGTCTTCATTCGGAAGTTAATTGTCCATTAACCAGCCAATAATGTAGGTTAATGCTGCAGTTTTCTTAAATCCCACACTAATGCAGAGTTAAACAAAAACTAATGTAGCAGTTTCGGATTTCTGATGGGAAAAATAAAAAGAAAAATTACAAAATGTAGCTTGCACGGAGTGGGTTTTCCAGCCCGGCATTCGTGTTCACAGGTCGCGGGCGCACACATTAGGCCCCAACTCGCCGGGATCGTGATTCACACCCCCCTTGCGCGTGAGAGAGCCTCTCTAGTATACATGCTTACTTAGGCTTCAAAGTGCAATCACTTATATACACCACATTGGCTTCACTCCTAGCCAATGTGGGACTTTTGCAAATTTTCTTCTACATTTACCATTCCAAGTAACATACTTAGACCATCAATTTCTCATTCACCCAAAAACCATTTTGAGTGTATGAATACTCGATTTCGATCTCCTCACGACGGAGAACGCAAATCCATCGAGACTCGTCCCAAAAACCTATTGGGCCCCATCCGAATATGGGCCTCAAAATGGGCCTTTAAAATGACTTAACAAGCCATTTTTCCAACAGTTATATATCATGCACAATCATTCAAAACCGGATTAGAACTCACCCAACAAAAAAAATTGACCAATGAATAAGTATTGGAGAGGAAAACTTACCAAAATCAATTTACAAGCATCTATTCTCGGATTAGGGATTCAACCCAATTTTTGAGAGCTTTCTAGGGCTCAAAAATCATCTCCAATTCAAGAAAATTAAGGGGGGTGTTAGTACTATGAGTTGAGAGAAAGATTTTAATGGAAAATTGGAGTTTTGAATGTATTTGGTGGGTTTTCTATGACTCTTCTACACAGTTATGAGATTTTTTATTTTTTTGAAAAAGAGAGGAAGGAGAGAATGGGTTTGATATGCTTCAAAATAATTGATATACTCTTTTTTTTATTATTTTATTTTATTTTTAACCAAACTAAATTTCTATTAGTTATGGTGTATGGTGACTCCCAAACAACCAATCATAAACTTTTAAAAACTCCATCAGTTTTTTTGTTTTAACCCACACATTTTTTGTAATGCTTTTTGGGTCCCATATTTTTAAAAATTATGTTTTTATTCCTTATTTTGCCAAAATTATAAATTTGGCCCCGAAATGGAATCTTTATAAAAATTACACTCTTGACTAATTTCGATGCTCCGATATTAAAAATTCTATTCGGAATTTAATTTACTAATTTTGCTCCAATTAACATTTTTCAAGAAAAATTACCCTCAGATGATAATTTCGTAGGATGACGCTTGAGTTTAGAATATCCAAATCCCCTTAATTGTCATGAGAAAATAATGAAACACATAATAATCATAGAGTTCACAACAAGATGTCACAAAAATATAGGATAAAATTTTGAGAGTGTTACAACAATGGTAGCTACTCATTACTACTATTATTGAAATTTTAATCATCTCCAATCATGGGTTAATCTTCTACAAAATATTATTTTTTTAAGGGTACCAAAAGCAAGAGATTAATGTTGTGCTAGCTAGGGAATTAGTTATTAAGACAAGGAAGCAAAGGATAAATAACCTATATATCAAAATCAGATGATAAATTATTACGTCGTTTTTAGCATGAGGTACCAAGACTTTGTCACGTGGGGCTTGTACCATAGGTGTCAATGTATTGTACTCATGTTGACGAAATGTATTGTACCATAGGTGTCAATGTAACAAAGGAACAACTAATATTGTGACTAATACATCCACTCTTGTTGGGGCAAATTGACAAAAAAAAAAAAAAATCAATAAATAAAGGAAAAGACGCAATAGGGACAAACTTGTCCTAAACTCTGTCTCGAATCCCAACCAGCTGGGGAAGATTAGTGACAAATTCATCAATGTCAACAACTCATCCTAAGTTTTGATTGAGGACGTGAAATGTCTTTAGCAGCATATCATAATTCATACGCTTTACAGTTGCCAAAATAATACCAAAAAAAAAAAATAAAGAAAGAAAGAAACTACTTTCTATCTGATGAGAGACGTCTTGGCAGTAAATGTACTATTGTTCCATGTGCACTTTGTTTTAGAGTTCAAGTTCTTTATGTATCTTCACTACTAACGTATTTTAGGGTGCTGATCCGATAACACATTCTTTATGAGAGTAAAATCCGTTGTTAGGGCTTTCAGAGAAAATTCTTAGCAGGGTTCAAGAGTTGAGAGCACTTTGATAACATTCGAGATAGGGATCAGTCACCTCTTTCCAAATTTTTCTTTAAAAATAATAAATCAAAGAGTGAAAGCCTTAGATGTAATAACAAATGCGGTTTCTCAGTCCCTCAATGTATGCTGTTTGTTTATCTGTTAGATTTGTTTCTTTGTGATATTGTAGGTGGCCTATTTTTATAGGTTTCTTATCCTCAATTGATCACGCTTTTTCATTCATTGTAGTGATTTTGTTGAAATAACCATTTGTGTGTTCAATACTTAGTGTGCCTACGTGATTTTTCGGTTTCTGAACCCAACATGCATTTTGACCATTTAAGCGTTTTTTTTTTCGAATTTACAGTTGGTGTTTGAGGTCGTGTTTTCTGGTGTTTGAGATCATTTGCGTCAATATTAATGTTTGTACATTTATAATTTGCAATGCAATTTTTACTTAAAAAGAGAAAAAGGGTAGAAAGATATAAAGTACTGCTACTAGTTAGATATCACTAGAGTAGGGCAACATATTAGCCAAAAATCCGCAGGGTTTTTTTTTTTTTTTTTTTTTTTTTTTTTTTTTTGGGGGACAAAATTATAACAAAAAACCGCCGGGTTTTTTTTTTTTTTTTTTTTTTTTTTTTTTTTTTTTTTTTTTAAGCTGTAGAACACACTGAAAACAGGTTTTTATGTTTTAGGGGCATGCATGTCCGAGCCATTATAGATCAAATGGCGTCCTCTCTTCTTGATGAAATGTGGCAGTGAATGTTGTTCCAAATAAGGTTCATAAGAATCTTTTTTGTCCATATGGACATCAATTGTACATAGTACATGGTTTTTGTTTTATGTACATATATATATATATATATGTGTGTGTATGGATATATTGGGTACATCTTGTATGATGCTATTTCCATATAAGATTATTTGAGATCTGCAAGGCAAGCTAAATAGATGATTGTCAAGATCTTAAAAAGCCATCCAATTATTAGTACCCTACGACATTAATCTACTAATAAAATACTAGTAAATTGCCCACTAGTAACTTTAAATATGACATGATAATATCATTATTTCATTGACTATTTTGTCAGGCAGAAGTTGCTGATCAGAGTTACAATTTAAAAAAAAAAAAAAATTAATCCTGGGTCCTAAGACCATGATGATTTGATTTAAGAGTGCCTGCATATTTTAATTATTAATCTAAGGATAATTTATTGGATTTCTTTTCTGTTCCCACCCCAATCAAATTAACTCATGTTAATTATTGTCCTTGGGAATCTTCAAGCAAAGGGTTTTCTTCCACTCATTACCAATCCAATGGGACCAATTCCTTCCCCTCTTTTTATCTAGATATGGGTCCAAAATTATACAATATCTTCTATACGTTTAAATCCCATAGCCACAAGATATATGGCCAAATTAATGCAAATGCACTGGCATTTTTGTCCTCCAAGCTTTTATTTATTTTTATTTTTTTGAAAAGTACAAGCTTGTATTCAATACCCCTCTTAATTGGCCCTTTTTGCTTGCTCGAATTGAAAAATTTTGGAAAAATGGGCTAGTCTTTAGTGTTTAATTAGTACACAAATATAAGGTTGTGCTTTATATATAGAGTAAATTGTATTGTTTGATCTTAATTTTTTGTTTTGTACATAATATATCTGAAGCTTTTAACTTTGACAAATTGCATTTTGATTTTTAAAATCAATAATAATTGGAGTGTAACACGTCGAAGAATTAAACGAGATTAATCAAGGTAATTAAGATTTATTAGTGTGCCTAATATGATCTAATTAAATAATTATATTTATTAAATGTTTCTGACGTGTAAATTTAAATAATTCTAAGGTATTTAAATATTTTAAATATTTATATTTTTACCCCAAAAGTGTGTGTAAACACATTTTCTGAACTGTCATTTTAAATGTTAGACACCTGTTTTTTCTTTTTCTTTTCTTTTTCCTTTTTCTTTCCTTTTTCCTTTGTCCTTCTTTTCTTTTCTTTTCTTTCCCGTGCATTGCTCACTCTCACTCTCTATCTCTCTCTCTCTCTTTCTCTCCCGTTTTTGCTTCAAATCAACTGGATCTTGAACCAAAGAAGGATTTAAAGAAGTTTTCAACGTCAAGAGAAGGATTTGAGGTAAGATTTCTGAAAAACCTCTCTTGAATCTTGAATTTTTCTAATTAGAAAACTTATTTTGGTTCAAAATGGATTTTCATAGATTTTGAGTAAAATCATGGTAGAAATTTAGGATTTTTGGTTCTTTGGACTGCATTTGTCATTTGAAACTTGGATTGAGTGATTTCCCCTTGAAATATTTCAGATTTGAGCTTAAAATTGCAGGTTTTGTACTGATTTTCTTCAGATTGGTCATGTTGGCCATCCTGCCCTGATCTCACCGGTCGACCTATGCGGTTGACCAGATTGCACTACATCAGGTCGACCTATGCGGTCGACCGAATTGTACACCACCGGTCGACCAGTGGTGTTACACTGCTCTGTCACCGGTTGACCGGTGTACACGGGGTTTGACCTTGTTTTGCCTGAAAATGCTGTTTTGACCTTGGTTTTTGAGGAGAACTCAAATTAGCTTCATTTGGGGATCTGGAGTGAATGGATTAGCATCTTTAATCCATGTTTTGAGATTGAAATCCCTTGGAATGATGATTTGAAATATGAATTGATTTATGGAACTTGAAAATTGATTAAGGCACACTAATAGGAAATCAAAAGGGTAAAAATTGAGTTTAAATTGCTTTATGAATGAGAATGGGATCCTAAAGTGTTGTTTTGTACCAGTGCTAGCTGAGGACTCAGATTGAGGGGCTTGAGGAAGCGAAAGCCGAAATAGAGTAATGCTAGCCACAAGTTTGATATTTACGAGGTAGGATTCCTTATCCCTTTCTTTGGCAGCCTGATTTTGAAAGAGTTTTGGCCTTGCAAATATTTTAAAGAAATGACATGTTTGTGAAAGAAAAGTATTTTAAAAATAATAGCTTGATTTTAGCTATTGGAATTATAATGAACTGTTTCATAAAGTTTAATGAATGATTTCTTAAGATAAGAGATCTTGCGAACTGGTAAACCGGCTGATGGCCTAGATAGGATGTGGAGAGTGCATCCTTGGGGGCAGAACCTGAAACCCGGCCCGGGGGTGATAAGGCTTGTGCTTATGGTTGTGTAAGTAATTTATCCTAGTGTAAATTACTTACTGATGCCTGTAATATAGAGATTTTCAGTTAAATTTCCTTTCAGAAAAAAGGATATGAGGTTCCGGCTGTTGTGTTGGAACTGAATGTCTATATTTATTTAATTGCTTATTCATTTATTTATTTACTCATTCATTTATTTACTTGTTTACAAAGTTATTTCAAATTATATCCTACTGGACCTTTCGCTCACGTTTTATTTATTTTATAAACATTACCCCTCCCAGGGGACTTTAAGAGTAGTACGTAGTAGCTGAGTTAATTGCTACCCTCCTATTAGAAGATGATTGTGTTCATCCTCTCTGTGTACAAATGTAAGGATTGTAAACTCTGTAAACTCTGAACTTTGGATTACTAGACTGTGGTTGATGTTTGTAATGTTATTTACATGATCATGTATGTACAATACTGCATATCCTGTGGGTGAAGCCCTGAACGATTTAGAAAGTTCGGGCGACCCCGTAACTTTCTTGTAATTTATTTTCAGCTAAATAGTGGGGCTCGTTGGAAATTTCTTATATTATTTTACTATTCATCCTGATTATTATAATTTCGAATGCTTAATCGTGTTTAACTCCTAAACGAGCCTCCACGTCACTAACCCCGGCTTCGGGGCGTGACAGAGTGGTATCAGAGCCTTAGGTTTAGAAACCACATGATTGTACATATATATGTGACATTAGAAATCCACTAAACCACAGGATTATGAAGCATAAACTAGCAGTCTATGGATCATAACCTATCAAATTATGGTCAACGTCGATGACCGGAGGTTGGCGGTCGCTATAATCTGTCAGGTTATGGATCATACTTAATAGACTGTGACCGCGCTGGCGATCGACAACTGACATAATCTGTCAGGTTATGGATCATAACCTGTCAGGTTATAGCAAGTGACTAGTGTAATCTGTTAAGTTATGGATCATAACCTGTTAGGTTATGACCGTCTGCAGGTGTAACCTGTCAGGTTATAGATCATAACTTGTCAGGTTATGGCTGGGGGCCGACCGGGCCTGCCGGCGGCCCGTCGACGATGGGAGACCGCCATCATATCTTATATTTACCAATAGACCATTGAAGGTAACTTTTGAATTTTAAAATGTTTAATTTAACTATTTTCATTCTTTTAATTGTAAAAATGTAGAAATTAATAAGCTAATCTTTAGGGATTAGAAATTATTTGGGGTACTAGTTTAGGGGTATTTCTCATTTTTTTTCTCATAAATTAAAGAAAAATACTAAATACAAACTCTATTACAGATTTTTCTTTCAGATGCTACACTAATCTTTTGACATGTGGCATCCTCACTTTCTCAAACAAACAAACTAGGGCCCGTTTAGTTCGTTGATTCGAGTTGAGATGTGATTTTATGTGAGAGCTTTTTACTGTAGCAAAAAAGTTAGATGTGATTGTTTGTGAGAGCTTTTTACTGTAGCAGAACTCAAATTCTAAATTCGAATCAGCGAAATGAACGGGGCCTATAACAACTCATTTCTTTTAATCTTATTTACAAGAGTGCCATTCTCTTTTTTGTTTTTGTTACAAAACTGGCTTTATGTATTCCATCGTTTTTTTTCTTCTTTTTTGCTAATGTAACATAGAAATCTGAGGTATATTCTAAACCTATATCAACTACCCATGAATCATGATCGTTTTCAATTCCTTAACTAATTATTGAGCAAATACGACACATATACCAAATAAATATTTTTTTCTAGCTAATTGTATACGTATAAAGTATATTTGGAGTCTTTCTATTCTCCCTTTCCTGTGACGCCACATTGGCAGGATCTGATTAAAAGGATGATTTTTAAGATTTTAAATATTAGAAATATGAAATATTCTATTGAGCACTCATGAGCTCAATTTGCTTGGTGTGGAGTAAAAGATTTTGACAAAACAAAATGGAATATATTAAGCCTTGTGTTTGGTTCGCTGATTCAAATTTTTAATTCGAGTTTATATGTAACTTTATGTGAGAGCTTTTTATTGTAGTAAAAAAATTAGATGTGACTGTTTGTGAGAGCTTTTTATTGTAACAAAACTCGAATTCTAAACTTAAATCAACGAAATGAACGGGGGTTAATTTACGCAATATATAGGCATCAATTTTAGTTCCTTTCTTTTTATTATAATATCCTTTCAACTAATCCAAATTTGGTCAAGAGCCGCCCATATTTTATAATATGCCCATATTTTATAATATTTAATAAACAAGATAACTCAAGAATATATAATATAATATACCCACGTTGATTAATTATCAACTAATAAAGTGCTTGATAACGTATAATCATTGGTGAACAGAAATAATGTCCGTTTGAATTTTCTTTTATCTACGTTTTCATATGGTTTTAGTCTTTCTTTTTTATTTTATCTGTAAACTCGTGACAGATGCTTGCCGGTATTTAAAAGAGTTAAAAAAAAAAAAAAAAAACAGAGGAAAAAAAAAAGGAAAGAAAGCACACGCATCAATGGCAAATCTTAAAGTTAATACATATATATATATATATATATATTTTTTTTTTTTTCCTTTTA